>NW_027193320.1:0-80710 GCF_032444005.1 Ranitomeya imitator | reverse complement strand
TAGGCCTATGGACTGAACAAGAAACCACCAAAAATTTTAACCAGTCATCGTTCTCACAACACTGAGGACCAGTCATTCGAAATGACTTCTCCATGCATTTTATGCATTGGTAAAAGCACTATGATGAAAAGTGTGATATGTTTTCAGGTATCTCCTATACTAATAGAGCCACATGCTCACCGGTTTGCCACATGATGTAGGCCTATGGACTGAACAAGAAACCACCAAAAATTTTAACCAGTCATCGTTCTCACAACACTGAGGACCAGTCATTTGAAATGACTTCTCCATGCATTTTATGCATTGGTAAAAGCACTATGATGAAAAGTGTGATATGTTTTCAGGTATCTCCTATACTAATAGAGCCACATGCTCACCGGTTTGCCACATGATGTAGGCCCATGGACTGAACAAGAAACCACCAAAAATTTTAACCAGTCATCGTTCTCACAACACTGAGGACCAGTCATTCGAAATGATTTCTCCATGCATTTTATGCATTGGTAAAAGCACTATGATGAAAAGTGTGATATGTTTTCAGGTATCTCCTATACTAATAGAGCCACATGCTCACCGGTTTGCCACATGATGTAGGCCCATGGACTGAACAAGAAACCACCAAAAATTTTAACCAGTCATCGTTCTCACAACACTGAGGACCAGTCATTCGAAATGACTTCTCCATGCATTTTATGCATTGGTAAAAGCACTATGATGAAAAGTGTGATATGTTTTCAGGTATCTCCTATACTAATAGAGCCACATGCTCACCGGTTTGCCACATGATGTAGGCCCATGGACTGAACAAGAAACCACCAAAAATTTTAACCAGTCATCGTTCTCACAACACTGAGGACCAGTCATTCGAAATGACTTCTCCATGCATTTTATGCATTGGTAAAAGCACTATGATGAAAAGTGTGATATGTTTTCAGGTATCTCCTATACTAATAGAGCCACATGCTCACCGGTTTGCCACATGATGTAGGCCCATGGACTGAACAAGAAACCACCAAAAATTTTAACCAGTCATCGTTCTCACAACACTGAGGACCAGTCATTCGAAATGACTTCTCCATGCATTTTATGCATTGGTAAAAGCACTATGATGAAAAGTGTGATATGTTTTCAGGTATCTCCTATACTAATAGAGCCACATGCTCACCGGTTTGCCACATGATGTAGGCCTATGGACTGAACAAGAAACCACCAAAAATTTTAACCAGTCATCGTTCTCACAACACTGAGGACCAGTCATTCGAAATGACTTCTCCATGCATTTTATGCATTGGTAAAAGCACTATGATGAAAAGTGTGATATGTTTTCAGGTATCTCCTATACTAATAGAGCCACATGCTCACCGGTTTGCCACATGATGTAGGCCTATGGACTGAACAAGAAACCACCAAAAATTTTAACCAGTCATCGTTCTCACAACACTGAGGACCAGTCATTCGAAATGACTTCTCCATGCATTTTATGCATTGGTAAAAGCACTATGATGAAAAGTGTGATATGTTTTCAGGTATCTCCTATACTAATAGAGCCACATGCTCACCGGTTTGCCACATGATGTAGGCCTATGGACTGAACAAGAAACCACCAAAAATTTTAACCAGTCATCGTTCTCACAACACTGAGGACCAGTCATTCGAAATGACTTCTCCATGCATTTTATGCATTGGTAAAAGCACTATGATGAAAAGTGTGATATGTTTTCAGGTATCTCCTATACTAATAGAGCCACATGCTCACCGGTTTGCCACATGATGTAGGCCTATGGACTGAACAAGAAACCACCAAAAATTTTAACCAGTCATCGTTCTCACAACACTGAGGACCAGTCATTCGAAATGACTTCTCCATGCATTTTATGCATTGGTAAAAGCACTATGATGAAAAGTGTGATATGTTTTCAGGTATCTCCTATACTAATAGAGCCACATGCTCACCGGTTTGCCACATGATGTAGGCCTATGGACTGAACAAGAAACCACCAAAAATTTTAACCAGTCATCGTTCTCACAACACTGAGGACCAGTCATTCGAAATGACTTCTCCATGCATTTTATGCATTGGTAAAAGCACGATGATGAAAAGTGTGATATGTTTTCAGGTATCTCCTATACTAATAGAGCCACATGCTCACCGGTTTGCCACATGATGTAGGCCTATGGACTGAACAAGAAACCACCAAAATTTTAACCAGTCATCGTTCTCACAACACTGAGGACCAGTCATTCGAAATGACTTCTCCATGCATTTTATGCATTGGTAAAAGCACTATGATGAAAAGTGTGATATGTTTTCAGGTATCTCCTATACTAATAGAGCCACATGCTCACCGGTTTGCCACATGATGTAGGCCTATGGACTGAACAAGAAACCACCAAAAATTTTAACCAGTCATCATTCTCACAACACTGAGGACCAGTCATTCGAAATGACTTCTCCATGCATTTTATGCATTGGTAAAAGCACTATGATGAAAAGTGTGATATGTTTTCAGGTATCTCCTATACTAATAGAGCCACATGCTCACCGGTTTGCCACATGATGTATGCCTATGGACTGAACAAGAAACCACCAAAAATTTTAACCAGTCATCGTTCTCACAACACTGAGGACCAGTCATTCGAAATGACTTCTCCATGCATTTTATGCATTGGTAAAAGCACTATGATGAAAAGTGTGATATGCTTTCAGGTATCTCCTATACTAATAGAGCCACATGCTCACCGTTTGCCACATGATGTAGGCCTATGGACTGAACAAGAAACCACCAAAAATTTTAACCAGTCATCGTTCTCACAACACTGAGGACCAGTCATTCGAAATGACTTCTCCATGCATTTTATGCATTGGTAAAAGCACTATGATGAAAAGTGTGATATGTTTTCAGGTATCTCCTATACTAATAGAGCCACATGCTCACCGGTTTGCCACATGATGTAGGCCTATGGACTGAACAAGAAACCACCAAAAATTTTAACCAGTCATCGTTCTCACAACACTGAGGACCAGTCATTCGAAATGACTTCTCCATGCATTTTATGCATTGGTAAAAGCACTATGATGAAAAGTGTGATATGTTTTCAGGTATCTCCTATACTAATAGAGCCACATGCTCACCGGTTTGCCACATGATGTAGGCCTATGGACTGAACAAGAAACCACCAAAAATTTTAACCAGTCATCGTTCTCACAACACTGAGGACCAGTCATTCGAAATGACTTCTCCATGCATTTTATGCATTGGTAAAAGCACTATGATGAAAAGTGTGATATGTTTTCAGGTATCTCCTATACTAATAGAGCCACATGCTCACCGGTTTGCCACATGATGTAGGCCCATGGACTGAACAAGAAACCACCAAAAATTTTAACCAGTCATCGTTCTCACAACACTGAGGACCAGTCATTCGAAATGACTTCTCCATGCATTTTATGCATTGGTAAAAGCACTATGATGAAAAGTGTGATATGTTTTCAGGTATCTCCTATACTAATAGAGCCACATGCTCACCGGTTTGCCACATGATGTAGGCCTATGGACTGAACAAGAAACCACCAAAAATTTTAACCAGTCATCGTTCTCACAACACTGAGGACCAGTCATTCGAAATGACTTCTCCATGCATTTTATGCATTGGTAAAAGCACTATGATGAAAAGTGTGATATGTTTTCAGGTATCTCCTATACTAATAGAGCCACATGCTCACCGGTTTGCCACATGATGTAGGCCCATGGACTGAACAAGAAACCACCAAAAATTTTAACCAGTCATCGTTCTCACAACACTGAGGACCAGTCATTCGAAATGACTTCTCCATGCATTTTATGCATTGGTAAAAGCACTATGATGAAAAGTGTGATATGTTTTCAGGTATCTCCTATACTAATAGAGCCACATGCTCACCGGTTTGCCACATGACGTAGGCCTATGGACTGAACAAGAAACCACCAAAAATTTTAACCAGTCATCGTTCTCACAACACTGAGGACCAGTCATTCGAAATGACTTCTCAATGCATTTTATGCATTGGTAAAAGCACTATGATGAAAAGTGTGATATGTTTTCAGGTATCTCCTATACTAATAGAGCCACATGCTCACCGGTTTGCCACATGATGTAGGCCTATGGACTGAACAAGAAACCACCAAAAATTTTAACCAGTCATCGTTCTCACAACACTGAGGACCAGTCATTCGAAATGACTTCTCCATGCATTTTATGCATTGGTAAAAGCACTATGATGAAAAGTGTGATATGTTTTCAGGTATCTCCTATACTAATAGAGCCACATGCTCACCGGTTTGCCACATGATGTAGGCATATGGACTGAACAAGAAACCACCAAAAATTTTAACCAGTCATCGTTCTCACAACACTGAGGACCAGTCATTCGAAATGACTTCTCCATGCATTTTATGCATTGGTAAAAGCACTATGATGAAAAGTGTGATATGTTTTCAGGTATCTCCTATACTAATAGAGCCACATGCTCACCGGTTTGCCACATGATGTAGGCCTATGGACTGAACAAGAAACCACCAAAAATTTTAACCAGTCATCGTTCTCACAACACTGAGGACCAGTCATTCGAAATGACTTCTCCATGCATTTTATGCATTGGTAAAAGCACTATGATGAAAAGTGTGATATGTTTTCAGGTATCTCCTATACTAATAGAGCCACATGCTCACCGGTTTGCCACATGATGTAGGCCTATGGACTGAACAAGAAACCACCAAAAATTTTAACCAGTCATCGTTCTCACAACACTGAGGACCAGTCATTCAAAATGACTTCTCCATGCATTTTATGCATTGGTAAAAGCACTATGATGAAAAGTGTGATATGTTTTCAGGTATCTCCTATACTAATAGAGCCACATGCTCACCGGTTTGCCACATGATGTAGGCCTATGGACTGAACAAGAAATCACCAAAAATTTTAACCAGTCATCGTTCTCACAACACTGAGGACCAGTCATTCGAAATGACTTTCCATGCATTTTATGCATTGGTAAAAGCACTATGATGAAAAGTGTGATATGTTTTCAGGTATCTCCTATACTAATAGTGCCACATGCTCACCGGTTTGCCACATGATGTAGGCCTATGGACTGAACAAGAAACCACCAAAAATTTTAACCAGTCATCGTTCTCACAACACTGAGGACCAGTCATTCGAAATGACTTCTCCATGCATTTTATGCATTGGTAAAAGCACTATGATGAAACGTGTGATATGTTTTCAGGTATCTCCTATACTAATAGAGCCACATGCTCACCGGTTTGCCACATGATGTAGGCCCATGGACTGAACAAGAAACCACCAAAAATTTTAACCAGTCATCGTTCTCACAACACTGAGGACCAGTCATTCGAAATGACTTCTCCATGCATTTTATGCATTGGTAAAAGCACTATGATGAAAAGTGTGATATGTTTTCAGGTATCTCCTATACTAATAGAGCCACATGCTCACCGGTTTGCCACATGATGTAGGCCTATGTACTGAACAAGAAACCACCAAAAATTTTAACCAGTCATCGTTCTCACAACACTGAGGACCAGTCATTCGAAATGACTTCTCCATGCATTTTATGCATTGGTAAAAGCACTATGATGAAAAGTGTGATATGTTTTCAGGTATCTCCTATACTAATAGAGCCACATGCTCACCGGTTTGCCACATGATGTAGGCCTATGGACTGAACAAGAAACCACCAAAAATTTTAACCAGTCATCGTTCTCACAACACTGAGGACCAGTCATTCGAAATGACTTCTCCATGCATTTTATGCATTGGTAAAAGCACTATGATGAAAAGTGTGATATGTTTTCAGGTATCTCCTATACTAATAGAGCCACATGCTCACCGGTTTGCCACATGATGTAGGCATATGGACTGAACAAGAAACCACCAAAAATTTTAACCAGTCATCGTTCTCACAACACTGAGGACCAGTCATTCGAAATGACTTCTCCATGCATTTTATGCATTGGTAAAAGCACTATGATGAAAAGTGTGATATGTTTTCAGGTATCTCCTATACTAATAGAGCCACATGCTCACCGGTTTGCCACATGATGTAGGCCTATGGACTGAACAAGAAACCACCAAAAATTTTAACCAGTCATCGTTCTCACAACACTGAGGACCAGTCATTCGAAATGACTTCTCCATGCATTTTATGCATTGGTAAAAGCACTATGATGAAAAGTGTGATATGTTTTCAGGTATCTCCTATACTAATAGAGCCACATGCTCACCGGTTTGCCACATGATGTAGGCCTATGGACTGAACAAGAAACCACCAAAAATTTTAACCAGTCATCGTTCTCACAACACTGAGGACCAGTCATTCGAAATGACTTCTCCATGCATTTTATGCATTGGTAAAAGCACTATGATGAAAAGTGTGATATGTTTTCAGGTATCTCCTATACTAATAGAGCCACATGCTCACCGGTTTGCCACATGATGTAGGCCTATGGACTGAACAAGAAATCACCAAAAATTTTAACCAGTCATCGTTCTCACAACACTGAGGACCAGTCATTCGAAATGACTTCTCCATGCATTTTATGCATTGGTAAAAGCACTATGATGAAAAGTGTGATATGTTTTCAGGTATCTCCTATACTAATAGAGCCACATGCTCACCGGTTTGCCACATGATGTAGGCCTATGGACTGAACAAGAAACCACCAAAAATTTTAACCAGTCATCGTTCTCACAACACTGAGGACCAGTCATTCGAAATGACTTCTCCATGCATTTTATGCATTGGTAAAAGCACTATGATGAAAAGTGTGATATGTTTTCAGGTATCTCCTATACTAATAGAGCCACATGCTCACCGGTTTGCCACATGATGTAGGCCCATGGACTGAACAAGAAACCACCAAAAATTTTAACCAGTCATCGTTCTCACAACACTGAGGACCAGTCATTCGAAATGACTTCTCCATGCATTTTATGCATTGGTAAAAGCACTATGATGAAAAGTGTGATATGTTTTCAGGTATCTCCTATACTAATAGAGCCACATGCTCACCGGTTTGCCACATGATGTAGGCCTATGTACTGAACAAGAAACCACCAAAAATTTTAACCAGTCATCGTTCTCACAACACTGAGGACCAGTCATTCGAAATGACTTCTCCATGCATTTTATGCATTGGTAAAAGCACTATGATGAAAAGTGTGATATGTTTTCAGGTATCTCCTATACTAATAGAGCCACATGCTCACCGGTTTGCCACATGATGTAGGCCTATGGACTGAACAAGAAACCACCAAAAATTTTAACCAGTCATCGTTCTCACAACACTGAGGACCAGTCATTCGAAATGACTTCTCCATGCATTTTATGCATTGGTAAAAGCACTATGATGAAAAGTGCGATATGTTTTCAGGTATCTCCTATACTAATAGAGCCACAAGCTCACCGGTTTGCCACATGATGTAGGCCTATGGACTGAACAAGAAATCACCAAAAATTTTAACCAGTCATCGTTCTCACAACACTGAGGACCAGTCATTCGAAATGACTTCTCCATGCATTTTATGCATTGGTAAAAGCACTATGATGAAAAGTGTGATATGTTTTCAGGTATCTCCTATACTAATAGAGCCACATGCTCACCGGTTTGCCACATGATGTAGGCCTATGGACTGAACAAGAAACCACCAAAAATTTTAACCAGTCATCGTTCTCACAACACTGAGGACCAGTCATTCGAAATGACTTCTCCATGCATTTTATGCATTGGTAAAAGCACTATGATGAAAAGTGTGATATGTTTTCAGGTATCTCCTATACTAATAGAGCCACATGCTCACCGGTTTGCCACATGATGTAGGCCTATGGACTGAACAAGAAACCACCAAAAATTTTAACCAGTCATCGTTCTCACAACACTGAGGACCAGTCATTCGAAATGACTTCTCCATGCATTTTATGCATTGGTAAAAGCACTATGATGAAAAGTGTGATATGTTTTCAGGTATCTCCTATACTAATAGAGCCACATTCTCACCGGTTTGCCACATGATGTAGGCCTATGGACTGAACAAGAAACCACCAAAAATTTTAACCAGTCATCGTTCTCACAACACTGAGGACCAGTCATTCGAAATGACTTCTCCATGCATTTTATGCATTGGTAAAAGCACTATGATGAAAAGTGTGATATGTTTTCAGGTATCTCCTATACTAATAGAGCCACATGCTCACCGGTTTGCCACATGATGTAGGCCTATGGACTGAACAAGAAACCACCAAAAATTTTAACCAATCATCGTTCTCACAACACTGAGGACCAGTCATTCGAAATGACTTCTCCATGCATTTTATGCATTGGTAAAAGCACTATGATGAAAAGTGTGATATGTTTTCAGGTATCTCCTATACTAATAGAGCCACATGCTCACCGGTTTGCCACATGATGTAGGCCTATGGACTGAACAAGAAACCACCAAAAATTTTAACCAGTCATCGTTCTCACAACACTGAGGACCAGTCATTCGAAATGACTTCTCCATGCATTTTATGCATTGGTAAAAGCACTATGATGAAAAGTGTGATATGTTTTCAGGTATCTCCTATACTAATAGAGCCACATGCTCACCGGTTTGCCACATGACGTAGGCCCATGGACTGAACAAGAAACCACCAAAAATTTTAACCAGTCATCGTTCTCACAACACTGAGGACCAGTCATTCGAAATTACTTCTCCATGCATTTTATGCATTGGTAAAAGCACTATGATGAAAAGTGTGATATGTTTTCAGGTATCTCCTATACTAATAGAGCCACATGCTCACCGGTTTGCCACATGATGTAGGCCTATGGACTGAACAAGAAACCACCAAAAATTTTAACCAGTCATCGTTCTCACAACACTGAGGTCCAGTCATTCGAAATGACTTCTCCATGCATTTTATGCATTGGTAAAAGCACTATGATGAAAAGTGTGATATGTTTTCAGGTATCTCCTATACTAATAGAGCCACATTCTCACCGGTTTGCCACATGATGTAGGCCTATGGACTGAACAAGAAACCACCAAAAATTTTAACCAGTCATCGTTCTCACAACACTGAGGACCAGTCATTCGAAATGACTTCTCCATGCATTTTATGCATTGGTAAAAGCACTATGATGAAAAGTGTGATATGTTTTCAGGTATCTCCTATACTAATAGAGCCACATGCTCACCGGTTTGCCACATGATGTAGGCCTATGGACTGAACAAGAAACCACCAAAAATTTTAACCAGTCATCGTTCTCACAACACTGAGGACCAGTCATTCGAAATGACTTCTCCATGCATTTTATGCATTGGTAAAAGCACTATGATGAAAAGTGTGATATGTTTTCAGGTATCTCCTATACTAATAGAGCCACATGCTCACCGGTTTGCCACATGATGTAGGCCTATGGACTGAACAAGAAACCACCAAAAATTTTAACCAGTCATCGTTCTCACAACACTGAGGACCAGTCATTCGAAATGACTTCTCCATGCATTTTATGCATTGGTAAAAGCACTATGATGAAAAGTGTGATATGTTTTCAGGTATCTCCTATACTAATAGAGCCACATGCTCACCGGTTTGCCACATGATGTAGGCATATGGACTGAACAAGAAACCACCAAAAATTTTAACCAGTCATCGTTCTCACAACACTGAGGACCAGTCATTCGAAATGACTTCTCCATGCATTTTATGCATTGGTAAAAGCACTATGATGAAAAGTGTGATATGTTTTCAGGTATCTCCTATACTAATAGAGCCACATGCTCACCGGTTTGCCACATGATGTAGGCCTATGGACTGAACAAGAAACCACCAAAAATTTTAACCAGTCATCGTTCTCACAACACTGAGGACCAGTCATTCGAAATGACTTCTCCATGCATTTTATGCATTGGTAAAAGCACTATGATGAAAAGTGTGATATGTTTTCAGGTATCTCCTATACTAATAGAGCCACATGCTCACCGGTTTGCCACATGATGTAGGCCTATGGACTGAACAAGAAACCACCAAAAATTTTAACCAGTCATCGTTCTCACAACACTGAGGACCAGTCATTCGAAATGACTTCTCCATGCATTTTATGCATTGGTAAAAGCACTATGATGAAAAGTGTGATATGTTTTCAGGTATCTCCTATACTAATAGAGCCACATGCTCACCGGTTTGCCACATGATGTAGGCCTATGGACTGAACAAGAAATCACCAAAAATTTTAACCAGTCATCGTTCTCACAACACTGAGGACCAGTCATTCGAAATGACTTTCCATGCATTTTATGCATTGGTAAAAGCACTATGATGAAAAGTGTGATATGTTTTCAGGTATCTCCTATACTAATAGAGCCACATGCTCACCGGTTTGCCACATGATGTAGGCCTATGGACTGAACAAGAAACCACCAAAAATTTTAACCAGTTATCGTTCTCACAACACTGAGGACCAGTCATTCGAAATGACTTCTCCATGCATTTTATGCATTGGTAAAAGCACTATGATGAAAAGTGTGATATGTTTTCAGGTATCTCCTATACTAATAGAGCCACATGCTCACCGGTTTGCCACATGATGTAGGCCCATGGACTGAACAAGAAACCACCAAAAATTTTAACCAGTCATCGTTCTCACAACACTGAGGACCAGTCATTCGAAATGACTTCTCCATGCATTTTATGCATTGGTAAAAGCACTATGATGAAAAGTGTGATATGTTTTCAGGTATCTCCTATACTAATAGAGCCACATGCTCACCGGTTTGCCACATGATGTAGGCCTATGTACTGAACAAGAAACCACCAAAAATTTTAACCAGTCATCGTTCTCACAACACTGAGGACCAGTCATTCGAAATGACTTCTCCATGCATTTTATGCATTGGTAAAAGCACTATGATGAAAAGTGTGATATGTTTTCAGGTATCTCCTATACTAATAGAGCCACATGCTCACCGGTTTGCCACATGATGTAGGCCTATGGACTGAACAAGAAACCACCAAAAATTTTAACCAGTCATCGTTCTCACAACACTGAGGACCAGTCATTCGAAATGACTTCTCCATGCATTTTATGCATTGGTAAAAGCACTATGATGAAAAGTGTGATATGTTTTCAGGTATCTCCTATACTAATAGAGCCACATGCTCACCGGTTTGCCACATGATGTAGGCCTATGGACTGAACAAGAAACCACCAAAAATTTTAACCAGTCATCGTTCTCACAACACTGAGGACCAGTCATTCGAAATGACTTCTCCATGCATTTTATGCATTGGTAAAAGCACTATGATGAAAAGTGCGATATGTTTTCAGGTATCTCCTATACTAATAGAGCCACAAGCTCACCGGTTTGCCACATGATGTAGGCCTATGGACTGAACAAGAAATCACCAAAAATTTTAACCAGTCATCGTTCTCACAACACTGAGGACCAGTCATTCGAAATGACTTCTCCATGCATTTTATGCATTGGTAAAAGCACTATGATGAAAAGTGTGATATGTTTTCAGGTATCTCCTATACTAATAGAGCCACGTGCTCACCGGTTTGCCACATGATGTAGGCCTATGGACTGAACAAGAAACCACCAAAAATTTTAACCAGTCATCGTTCTCACAACACTGAGGACCAGTCATTCGAAATGACTTCTCCATGCATTTTATGCATTGGTAAAAGCACTATGATGAAAAGTGTGATATGTTTTCAGGTATCTCCTATACTAATAGAGCCACATGCTCACCGGTTTGCCACATGATGTAGGCCTATGTACTGAACAAGAAACCACCAAAAATTTTAACCAGTCATCGTTCTCACAACACTGAGGACCAGTCATTCGAAATGACTTCTCCATGCATTTTATGCATTGGTAAAAGCACTATGATGAAAAGTGTGATATGTTTTCAGGTATCTCCTATACTAATAGAGCCACATGCTCACCGGTTTGCCACATGATGTAGGCCTATGGACTGAACAAGAAACCACCAAAAATTTTAACCAGTCATCGTTCTCACAACACTGAGGACCAGTCATTCGAAATGACTTCTCCATGCATTTTATGCATTGGTAAAAGCACTATGATGAAAAGTGTGATATGTTTTCAGGTATCTCCTATACTAATAGAGCCACATGCTCACCGGTTTGCCACATGATGTAGGCCTATGGACTGAACAAGAAACCACCAAAAATTTTAACCAGTCATCGTTCTCACAACACTGAGGACCAGTCATTCGAAATGACTTCTCCATGCATTTTATGCATTGGTAAAAGCACTATGATGAAAAGTGCGATATGTTTTCAGGTATCTCCTATACTAATAGAGCCACAAGCTCACCGGTTTGCCACATGATGTAGGCCTATGGACTGAACAAGAAATCACCAAAAATTTTAACCAGTCATCGTTCTCACAACACTGAGGACCAGTCATTCGAAATGACTTCTCCATGCATTTTATGCATTGGTAAAAGCACTATGATGAAAAGTGTGATATGTTTTCAGGTATCTCCTATACTAATAGAGCCACATGCTCACCGGTTTGCCACATGATGTAGGCCTATGGACTGAACAAGAAACCACCAAAAATTTTAACCAGTCATCGTTCTCACAACACTGAGGACCAGTCATTCGAAATGACTTCTCCATGCATTTTATGCATTGGTAAAAGCACTATGATGAAAAGTGTGATATGTTTTCAGGTATCTCCTATACTAATAGAGCCACATGCTCACCGGTTTGCCACATGATGTAGGCCTATGGACTGAACAAGAAACCACCAAAAATTTTAACCAGTCATCGTTCTCACAACACTGAGGACCAGTCATTCGAAATGACTTCTCCATGCATTTTATGCATTGGTAAAAGCACTATGATGAAAAGTGTGATATGTTTTCAGGTATCTCCTATACTAATAGAGCCACATTCTCACCGGTTTGCCACATGATGTAGGCCTATGGACTGAACAAGAAACCACCAAAAATTTTAACCAGTCATCGTTCTCACAACACTGAGGACCAGTCATTCGAAATGACTTCTCCATGCATTTTATGCATTGGTAAAAGCACTATGATGAAAAGTGTGATATGTTTTCAGGTATCTCCTATACTAATAGAGCCACATGCTCACCGGTTTGCCACATGATGTAGGCCTATGGACTGAACAAGAAACCACCAAAAATTTTAACCAATCATCGTTCTCACAACACTGAGGACCAGTCATTCGAAATGACTTCTCCATGCATTTTATGCATTGGTAAAAGCACTATGATGAAAAGTGTGATATGTTTTCAGGTATCTCCTATACTAATAGAGCCACATGCTCACCGGTTTGCCACATGATGTAGGCCTATGGACTGAACAAGAAACCACCAAAAATTTTAACCAGTCATCGTTCTCACAACACTGAGGACCAGTCATTCGAAATGACTTCTCCATGCATTTTATGCATTGGTAAAAGCACTATGATGAAAAGTGTGATATGTTTTCAGGTATCTCCTATACTAATAGAGCCACATGCTCACCGGTTTGCCACATGACGTAGGCCCATGGACTGAACAAGAAACCACCAAAAATTTTAACCAGTCATCGTTCTCACAACACTGAGGACCAGTCATTCGAAATTACTTCTCCATGCATTTTATGCATTGGTAAAAGCACTATGATGAAAAGTGTGATATGTTTTCAGGTATCTCCTATACTAATAGAGCCACATGCTCACCGGTTTGCCACATGATGTAGGCCTATGGACTGAACAAGAAACCACCAAAAATTTTAACCAGTCATCGTTCTCACAACACTGAGGTCCAGTCATTCGAAATGACTTCTCCATGCATTTTATGCATTGGTAAAAGCACTATGATGAAAAGTGTGATATGTTTTCAGGTATCTCCTATACTAATAGAGCCACATTCTCACCGGTTTGCCACATGATGTAGGCCTATGGACTGAACAAGAAACCACCAAAAATTTTAACCAGTCATCGTTCTCACAACACTGAGGACCAGTCATTCGAAATGACTTCTCCATGCATTTTATGCATTGGTAAAAGCACTATGATGAAAAGTGTGATATGTTTTCAGGTATCTCCTATACTAATAGAGCCACATGCTCACCGGTTTGCCACATGATGTAGGCCTATGGACTGAACAAGAAACCACCAAAAATTTTAACCAGTCATCGTTCTCACAACACTGAGGACCAGTCATTCGAAATGACTTCTCCATGCATTTTATGCATTGGTAAAAGCACTATGATGAAAAGTGTGATATGTTTTCAGGTATCTCCTATACTAATAGAGCCACATGCTCACCGGTTTGCCACATGATGTAGGCCTATGGACTGAACAAGAAACCACCAAAAATTTTAACCAGTCATCGTTCTCACAACACTGAGGACCAGTCATTCGAAATGACTTCTCCATGCATTTTATGCATTGGTAAAAGCACTATGATGAAAAGTGTGATATGTTTTCAGGTATCTCCTATACTAATAGAGCCACATGCTCACCGGTTTGCCACATGATGTAGGCATATGGACTGAACAAGAAACCACCAAAAATTTTAACCAGTCATCGTTCTCACAACACTGAGGACCAGTCATTCGAAATGACTTCTCCATGCATTTTATGCATTGGTAAAAGCACTATGATGAAAAGTGTGATATGTTTTCAGGTATCTCCTATACTAATAGAGCCACATGCTCACCGGTTTGCCACATGATGTAGGCCTATGGACTGAACAAGAAACCACCAAAAATTTTAACCAGTCATCGTTCTCACAACACTGAGGACCAGTCATTCGAAATGACTTCTCCATGCATTTTATGCATTGGTAAAAGCACTATGATGAAAAGTGTGATATGTTTTCAGGTATCTCCTATACTAATAGAGCCACATGCTCACCGGTTTGCCACATGATGTAGGCCTATGGACTGAACAAGAAACCACCAAAAATTTTAACCAGTCATCGTTCTCACAACACTGAGGACCAGTCATTCGAAATGACTTCTCCATGCATTTTATGCATTGGTAAAAGCACTATGATGAAAAGTGTGATATGTTTTCAGGTATCTCCTATACTAATAGAGCCACATGCTCACCGGTTTGCCACATGATGTAGGCCTATGGACTGAACAAGAAATCACCAAAAATTTTAACCAGTCATCGTTCTCACAACACTGAGGACCAGTCATTCGAAATGAATTTCCATGCATTTTATGCATTGGTAAAAGCACTATGATGAAAAGTGTGATATGTTTTCAGGTATCTCCTATACTAATAGAGCCACATGCTCACCGGTTTGCCACATGATGTAGGCCTATGGACTGAACAAGAAACCACCAAAAATTTTAACCAGTCATCGTTCTCACAACACTGAGGACCAGTCATTCGAAATGACTTCTCCATGCATTTTATGCATTGGTAAAAGCACTATGATGAAAAGTGTGATATGTTTTCAGGTATCTCCTATACTAATAGAGCCACATGCTCACCGGTTTGCCACATGATGTAGGCCCATGGACTGAACAAGAAACCACCAAAAATTTTAACCAGTCATCGTTCTCACAACACTGAGGACCAGTCATTCGAAATGACTTCTCCATGCATTTTATGCATTGGTAAAAGCACTATGATGAAAAGTGTGATATGTTTTCAGGTATCTCCTATACTAATAGAGCCACATGCTCACCGGTTTGCCACATGATGTAGGCCTATGTACTGAACAAGAAACCACCAAAAATTTTAACCAGTCATCGTTCTCACAACACTGAGGACCAGTCATTCGAAATGACTTCTCCTTGCATTTTATGCATTGGTAAAAGCACTATGATGAAAAGTGTGATATGTTTTCAGGTATCTCCTATACTAATAGAGCCACATGCTCACCGGTTTGCCACATGATGTAGGCCTATGGACTGAACAAGAAACCACCAAAAATTTTAACCAGTCATCGTTCTCACAACACTGAGGACCAGTCATTCGAAATGACTTCTCCATGCATTTTATGCATTGGTAAAAGCACTATGATGAAAAGTGTGATATGTTTTCAGGTATCTCCTATACTAATAGAGCCACATGCTCACCGGTTTGCCACATGATGTAGGCCTATGGACTGAACAAGAAACCACCAAAAATTTTAACCAGTCATCGTTCTCACAACACTGAGGACCAGTCATTCGAAATGACTTCTCCATGCATTTTATGCATTGGTAAAAGCACTATGATGAAAAGTGTGATATGTTTTCAGGTATCTCCTATACTAATAGAGCCACATTCTCACCGGTTTGCCACATGATGTAGGCCTATGGACTGAACAAGAAACCACCAAAAATTTTAACCAGTCATCGTTCTCACAACACTGAGGTCCAGTCATTCGAAATGACTTCTCCATGCATTTTATGCATTGGTAAAAGCACTATGATGAAAAGTGTGATATGTTTTCAGGTATCTCCTATACTAATAGAGCCACATTCTCACCGGTTTGCCACATGATGTAGGCCTATGGACTGAACAAGAAACCACCAAAAATTTTAACCAGTCATCGTTCTCACAACACTGAGGACCAGTCATTCGAAATGACTTCTCCATGCATTTTATGCATTGGTAAAAGCACTATGATGAAAAGTGTGATATGTTTTCAGGTATCTCCTATACTAATAGAGCCACATGCTCACCGGTTTGCCACATGATGTAGGCCTATGGACTGAACAAGAAACCACCAAAAATTTTAACCAGTCATCGTTCTCACAACACTGAGGACCAGTCATTCGAAATGACTTCTCCATGCATTTTATGCATTGGTAAAAGCACTATGATGAAAAGTGTGATATGTTTTCAGGTATCTCCTATACTAATAGAGCCACATGCTCACCGGTTTGCCACATGATGTAGGCCTATGGACTGAACAAGAAACCACCAAAAATTTTAACCAGTCATCGTTCTCACAACACTGAGGACCAGTCATTCGAAATGACTTCTCCATGCATTTTATGCATTGGTAAAAGCACTATGATGAAAAGTGTGATATGTTTTCAGGTATCTCCTATACTAATAGAGCCACATGCTCACCGGTTTGCCACATGATGTAGGCCCATGGACTGAACAAGAAACCACCAAAAATTTTAACCAGTCATCGTTCTCACAACACTGAGGACCAGTCATTCGAAATTACTTCTCCATGCATTTTATGCATTGGTAAAAGCACTATGATGAAAAGTGTGATATGTTTTCAGGTATCTCCTATACTAATAGAGTCACATGCTCACCGGTTTGCCACATGATGTAGGCCCATGGACTGAACAAGAAACCACCAAAAATTTTAACCAGTCATCGTTCTCACAACACTGAGGACCAGTCATTCGAATTGACTTCTCCATGCATTTTATGCATTGGTAAAAGCACTATGATGAAAAGTGTGATATGTTTTCAGGTATCTCCTATACTAATAGAGCCACATGCTCACCGGTTTGCCACATGATGTAGGCCTATGGACTGAACAAGAAACCACCAAAATTTTAACCAGTCATCGTTCTCACAACACTGAGGACCAGTCATTCGAAATGACTTCTCCATGCATTTTATGCATTGGTAAAAGCACTATGATGAAAAGTGTGATATGTTTTCAGGTATCTCCTATACTAATAGAGCCACATGCTCACCGGTTTGCCACATGATGTAGGCCTATGGACTGAACAAGAAACCACCAAAAATTTTAACCAGTCATCGTTCTCACAACACTGAGGACCAGTCATTCGAAATGACTTCTCCATGCATTTTATGCATTGGTAAAAGCACTATGATGAAAAGTGTGATATGTTTTCAGGTATCTCCTATACTAATAGAGCCACATGCTCACCGGTTTGCCACATGATGTAGGCCTATGGACTGAACAAGAAACCACCAAAAATTTTAACCAGTCATCGTTCTCACAACACTGAGGACCAGTCATTCGAAATGACTTCTCCATGCATTTTCTGCATTGGTAAAAGCACTATGATGAAAAGTGTGATATGTTTTCAGGTATCTCCTATACTAATAGAGCCACATGCTCACCGGTTTGCCACATGATGTAGGCCTATGGACTGAACAAGAAACCACCAAAAATTTTAACCAGTCATCGTTCTCACAACACTGAGGACCAGTCATTCGAAATGACTTCTCCATGCATTTTATGCATTGGTAAAAGCACTATGATGAAAAGTGTGATATGTTTTCAGGTATCTCCTATACTAATAGAGCCACATGCTCACCGGTTTGCCACATGATGTAGGCCTATGGACTGAACAAGAAGCCACCAAAAATTTTAACCAGTCATCGTTCTCACAACACTGAGGACCAGTCATTCGAAATGACTTCTCCATGCATTTTATGCATTGGTAAAAGCACTATGATGAAAAGTGTGATATGTTTTCAGGTATCTCCTATACTAATAGAGCCACATGCTTACCGGTTTGCCACATGATGTAGGCCTATGGACTGAACAAGAAACCACCAAAAATTTTAACCAGTCATCGTTCTCACAACACTGAGGACCAGTCATTCGAAATGACTTCTCCATGCATTTTATGCATTGGTAAAAGCACTATGATGAAAAGTGTGATATGTTTTCAGGTATCTCCTATACTAATAGAGCCACATGCTCACCGGTTTGCCACATGATGTAGGCCTATGGACTGAACAAGAAACCACCAAAAATTTTAACCAGTCATCGTTCTCACAACACTGAGGACCAGTCATTCGAAATGACTTCTCCATGCATTTTATGCATTGGTAAAAGCACTATGATGAAAAGTGTGATATGTTTTCAGGTATCTCCTATACTAATAGAGCCACATGCTCACCGGTTTGCCACATGATGTAGGCCTATGGACTGAACAAGAAACCACCAAAAATTTTAACCAGTCATCGTTCTCACAACACTGAGGACCAGTCATTCGAAATGACTTCTCCATGCATTTTATGCATTGGTTAAAGCACTATGATGAAAAGTGTGATATGTTTTCAGGTATCTCCTATACTAATAGAGCCACATGCTCACCGGTTTGCCACATGATGTAGGCCTATGGACTGAACAAGAAACCACCAAAAATTTTAACCAGTCATCGTTCTCACAACACTGAGGACCAGTCATTCGAAATGACTTCTCAATGCATTTTATGCATTGGTAAAAGCACTATGATGAAAAGTGTGATATGTTTTCAGGTATCTCCTATACTAATCGAGCCACATGCTCACCGGTTTGCCACATGATGTAGGCCCATGGACTGAACAAGAAACCACCAAAAATTTTAACCAGTCATCGTTCTCACAACACTGAGGACCGGTCATTCGAAATGACTTCTCCATGCAATTTATGCATTGGTAAAAGCACTATGATGAAAAGTGTGATATGTTTTCAGGTATCTCCTATACTAATAGAGCCACATGCTCACCGGTTTGCCACATGATGTAGGCCCATGGACTGAACAAGAAACCACCAAAAATTTTAACCAGTCATCGTTCTCACAACACTGAGGACCAGTCATTCGAAATGACTTCTCCATGCATTTTATGCATTGGTAAAAGCACTATGATGAAAAGTGTGATATGTTTTCAGGTATCTCCTATACTAATAGAGCCACATGCTCACCGGTTTGCCACATGATGTAGGCCTATGGACTGAACAAGAAACCACCAAAAATTTTAACCAGTCATCGTTCTCACAACACTGAGGACCAGTCATTCGAAATGACTTCTCCATGCATTTTATGCATTGGTAAAAGCACTATGATGAAAAGTGTGATATGTTTTCAGGTATCTCCTATACTAATAGAGCCACATGCTCACCGGTTTGCCACATGATGTAGGCCTATGGACTGAACAAGAAACCACCAAAAATTTTAACCAGTCATCGTTCTCACAACACTGAGGACCAGTCATTCGAAATGACTTCTCCATGCATTTTATGCATTGGTAAAAGCACTATGATGAAAAGTGTGATATGTTTTCAGGTATCTCCTATACTAATAGAGCCACATGCTCACCGGTTTGCCACATGATGTAGGCCTATGGACTGAACAAGAAACCACCAAAAATTTTAACCAGTCATCGTTCTCACAACACTGAGGACCAGTCATTCGAAATGACTTCTCCATGCATTTTATGCATTGGTAAAAGCACTATGATGAAAAGTGTGATATGTTTTCAGGTATCTCCTATACTAATAGAGCCACATGCTCACCGGTTTGCCACATGATGTAGGCCTATGGACTGAACAAGAAACCACCAAAAATTTTAACCAGTCATCGTTCTCACAACACTGAGGACCAGTCATTCGAAATGACTTCTCCATGCATTTTATGCATTGGTAAAAGCACTATGATGAAAAGTGTGATATGTTTTCAGGTATCTCCTATACTAATAGAGTCACATGCTCACCGGTTTGCCACATGATGTAGGCCCATGGACTGAACAAGAAACCACCAAAAATTTTAACCAGTCATCGTTCTCACAACACTGAGGACCAGTCATTCGAATTGACTTCTCCATGCATTTTATGCATTGGTAAAAGCACTATGATGAAAAGTGTGATATGTTTTCAGGTATCTCCTATACTAATAGAGCCACATGCTCACCGGTTTGCCACATGATGTAGGCCTATGGACTGAACAAGAAACCACCAAAATTTTAACCAGTCATCGTTCTCACAACACTGAGGACCAGTCATTCGAAATGACTTCTCCATGCATTTTATGCATTGGTAAAAGCACTATGATGAAAAGTGTGATATGTTTTCAGGTATCTCCTATACTAATAGAGCCACATGCTCACCGGTTTGCCACATGATGTAGGCCTATGGACTGAACAAGAAACCACCAAAAATTTTAACCAGTCATCGTTCTCACAACACTGAGGACCAGTCATTCGAAATGACTTCTCCATGCATTTTATGCATTGGTAAAAGCACTATGATGAAAAGTGTGATATGTTTTCAGGTATCTCCTATACTAATAGAGCCACATTCTCACCGGTTTGCCACATGATGTAGGCCTATGGACTGAACAAGAAACCACCAAAAATTTTAACCAGTCATCGTTCTCACAACACTGAGGACCAGTCATTCGAAATGACTTCTCCATGCATTTTCTGCATTGGTAAAAGCACTATGATGAAAAGTGTGATATGTTTTCAGGTATCTCCTATACTAATAGAGCCACATGCTCACCGGTTTGCCACATGATGTAGGCCTATAGACTGAACAAGAAACCACCAAAAATTTTAACCAGTCATCGTTCTCACAACACTGAGGACCAGTCATTCGAAATGACTTCTCCATGCATTTTATGCATTGGTAAAAGCACTATGATGAAAAGTGTGATATGTTTTCAGGTATCTCCTATACTAATAGAGCCACATGCTCACCGGTTTGCCACATGATGTAGGCCTATGGACTGAACAAGAAACCACCAAAAATTTTAACCAGTCATCGTTCTCACAACACTGAGGACCAGTCATTCGAAATGACTTCTCCATGCATTTTATGCATTGGTAAAAGCACTATGATGAAAAGTGTGATATGTTTTCAGGTATCTCCTATACTAATAGAGCCACATGCTCACCGGTTTGCCACATGATGTAGGCCTATGGACTGAACAAGAAACCACCAAAAATTTTAACCAGTCATCGTTCTCACAACACTGAGGACCAGTCATTCGAAATGACTTCTCCATGCATTTTATGCATTGGTAAAAGCACTATGATGAAAAGTGTGATATGCTTTCAGGTATCTCCTATACTAATAGAGCCACATGCTCACCGGTTTGCCACATGATGTAGGCCTATGGACTGAACAAGAAACCACCAAAAATTTTAACCAGTCATCGTTCTCACAACACTGAGGACCAGTCATTCGAAATGACTTCTCCATGCATTTTATGCATTGGTAAAAGCACTATGATGAAAAGTGTGATATGTTTTCAGGTATCTCCTATACTAATAGAGCCACATGCTCACCGGTTTGCCACATGATGTAGGCCTATGGACTGAACAAGAAACCACCAAAAATTTTAACCAGTCATCGTTCTCACAACACTGAGGACCAGTCATTCGAAATGACTTCTCCATGCATTTTATGCATTGGTAAAAGCACTATGATGAAAAGTGTGATATGTTTTCAGGTATCTCCTATACTAATAGAGCCACATGCTCACCGGTTTGCCACATGATGTAGGCCTATGGACTGAACAAGAAACCACCAAAAATTTTAACCAGTCATCGTTCTCACAACACTGAGGACCAGTCATTCAAAATGACTTCTCCATGCATTTTATGCATTGGTAAAAGCACTATGATGAAAAGTGTGATATGTTTTCAGGTATCTCCTATACTAATAGAGCCACATGCTCACCGGTTTGCCACATGATGTAGGCCTATGGACTGAACAAGAAACCACCAAAAATTTTAACCAGTCATCGTTCTCACAACACTGAGGACCAGTCATTCGAAATGACTTCTCCATGCATTTTATGCATTGGTAAAAGCACTATGATGAAAAGTGTGATATGTTTTCAGGTATCTCCTATACTAATAGAGTCACATGCTCACCGGTTTGCCACATGATGTAGGCCCATGGACTGAACAAGAAACCACCAAAAATTTTAACCAGTCATCGTTCTCACAACACTGAGGACCAGTCATTCGAATTGACTTCTCCATGCATTTTATGCATTGGTAAAAGCACTATGATGAAAAGTGTGATATGTTTTCAGGTATCTCCTATACTAATAGAGCCACATGCTCACCGGTTTGCCACATGATGTAGGCCTATGGACTGAACAAGAAACCACCAAAATTTTAACCAGTCATCGTTCTCACAACACTGAGGACCAGTCATTCGAAATGACTTCTCCATGCATTTTATGCATTGGTAAAAGCACTATGATGAAAAGTGTGATATGTTTTCAGGTATCTCCTATACTAATAGAGCCACATGCTCACCGGTTTGCCACATGATGTAGGCCTATGGACTGAACAAGAAACCACCAAAAATTTTAACCAGTCATCGTTCTCACAACACTGAGGACCAGTCATTCGAAATGACTTCTCCATGCATTTTATGCATTGGTAAAAGCACTATGATGAAAAGTGTGATATGTTTTCAGGTATCTCCTATACTAATAGAGCCACATTCTCACCGGTTTGCCACATGATGTAGGCCTATGGACTGAACAAGAAACCACCAAAAATTTTAACCAGTCATCGTTCTCACAACACTGAGGACCAGTCATTCGAAATGACTTCTCCATGCATTTTCTGCATTGGTAAAAGCACTATGATGAAAAGTGTGATATGTTTTCAGGTATCTCCTATACTAATAGAGCCACATGCTCACCGGTTTGCCACATGATGTAGGCCTATAGACTGAACAAGAAACCACCAAAAATTTTAACCAGTCATCGTTCTCACAACACTGAGGACCAGTCATTCGAAATGACTTCTCCATGCATTTTATGCATTGGTAAAAGCACTATGATGAAAAGTGTGATATGTTTTCAGGTATCTCCTATACTAATAGAGCCACATGCTCACCGGTTTGCCACATGATGTAGGCCTATGGACTGAACAAGAAACCACCAAAAATTTTAACCAGTCATCGTTCTCACAACACTGAGGACCAGTCATTCGAAATGACTTCTCCATGCATTTTATGCATTGGTAAAAGCACTATGATGAAAAGTGTGATATGTTTTCAGGTATCTCCTATACTAATAGAGCCACATGCTTACCGGTTTGCCACATGATGTAGGCCTATGGACTGAACAAGAAACCACCAAAAATTTTAACCAGTCATCGTTCTCACAACACTGAGGACCAGTCATTCGAAATGACTTCTCCATGCATTTTATGCATTGGTAAAAGCACTATGATGAAAAGTGTGATATGTTTTCAGGTATCTCCTATACTAATAGAGCCACATGCTCACCGGTTTGCCACATGATGTAGGCCTATGGACTGAACAAGAAACCACCAAAAATTTTAACCAGTCATCGTACTCACAACACTGAGGACCAGTCATTCGAAATGACTTGTCCATGCATTTTATGCATTGGTAAAAGCACTATGATGAAAAGTGTGATATGTTTTCAGGTATCTCCTATACTAATAGAGCCACATGCTCACCGGTTTGCCACATGATGTAGGCCTATGGACTGAACAAGAAACCACCAAAAATTTTAACCAGTCATTGTTCTCACAACACTGAGGACCAGTCATTCAAAATGACTTCTCCATGCATTTTATGCATTGGTAAAAGCACTATGATGAAAAGTGTGATATGTTTTCAGGTATCTCCTATACTAATAGAGCCACATGCTCACCGGTTTGCCACATGATGTAGGCCTATGGACTGAACAAGAAACCACCAAAAATTTTAACCAGTCATCGTTCTCACAACACTGAGGACCAGTCATTCGAAATGACTTCTCCATGCATTTTATGCATTGGTAAAAGCACTATGATGAAAAGTGTGATATGTTTTCAGGTATCTCCTATACTAATAGAGCCACATGCTCACCGGTTTGCCACATGATGTAGGCCTATGGACTGAACAAGAAACCACCAAAAATTTTAACCAGTCATCGTTCTCACAACACTGAGGACCAGTCATTCGAAATGACTTCTCCATGCATTTTATGCATTGGTAAAAGCACTATGATGAAAAGTGTGATATGTTTTCAGGTATCTCCTATACTAATAGAGCCACATGCTCACCGGTTTGCCACATGATGTAGGCCTATGGACTGAACAAGAAACTACCAAAAATTTTCACCAGTCATCGTTCTCACAACACTGAGGACCAGTCATTCGAAATGACTTCTCCATGCATTTTATGCATTGGTTAAAGCACTATGATGAAAAGTGTGATATGTTTTCAGGTATCTCCTATACTAATAGAGCCACATGCTCACCGGTTTGCCACATGATGTAGGCCTATGGACTGAACAAGAAACCACCAAAAATTTTAACCAGTCATCGTTCTCACAACACTGAGGACCAGTCATTCGAAATGACTTCTCCATGCATTTTATGCATTGGTAAAAGCACTATGATGAAAAGTGTGATATGTTTTCAGGTATCTCCTATACTAATAGAGCCACATGCTCACCGGTTTGCCACATGATGTAGGCCTATGGACTGAACAAGAAACCACCAAAAATTTTAACCAGTCATTGTTCTCACAACACTGAGGACCAGTCATTCAAAATGACTTCTCCATGCATTTTATGCATTGGTAAAAGCACTATGATGAAAAGTGTGATATGTTTTCAGGTATCTCCTATACTAATAGAGCCACATGCTCACCGGTTTGCCACATGATGTAGGCCTATGGACTGAACAAGAAACCACCAAAAATTTTAACCAGTCATCGTTCTCACAACACTGAGGACCAGTCATTCGAAATGACTTCTCCATGCATTTTATGCATTGGTAAAAGCACTATGATGAAAAGTGTGATATGTTTTCAGGTATCTCCTATACTAATAGAGCCACATGCTCACCGGTTTGCCACATGATGTAGGCCTATGGACTGAACAAGAAACCACCAAAAATTTTAACCAGTCATCGTTCTCACAACACTGAGGACCAGTCATTCGAAATGACTTCTCCATGCATTTTATGCATTGGTAAAAGCACTATGATGAAAAGTGTGATATGTTTTCAGGTATCTCCTATACTAATAGAGCCACATGCTCACCGGTTTGCCACATGATGTAGGCCTATGGACTGAACAAGAAACTACCAAAAATTTTAACCAGTCATCGTTCTCACAACACTGAGGACCAGTCATTCGAAATGACTTCTCCATGCATTTTATGCATTGGTAAAAGCACTATGATGAAAAGTGTGATATGTTTTCAGGTATCTCCTATACTAATAGAGCCACATGCTCACCGGTTTGCCACATGATGTAGGCCTATGGACTGAACAAGAAACCACCAAAAATTTTAACCAGTCATCGTTCTCACAACACTGAGGACCAGTCATTCGAAATGACTTCTCCATGCATTTTATGCATTGGTTAAAGCACTATGATGAAAAGTGTGATATGTTTTCAGGTATCTCCTATACTAATAGAGCCACATGCTCACCGGTTTGCCACATGATGTAGGCCTATGGACTGAACAAGAAACCACCAAAAATTTTAACCAGTCATCGTTCTCACAACACTGAGGACCAGTCATTCGAAATGACTTCTCAATGCATTTTATGCATTGGTAAAAGCACTATGATGAAAAGTGTGATATGTTTTCAGGTATCTCCTATACTAATCGAGCCACATGCTCACCGGTTTGCCACATGATGTAGGCCCATGGACTGAACACGAAACCACCAAAAATTTTAACCAGTCATCGTTCTCACAACACTGAGGACCAGTCATTCGAAATGACTTCTCCATGCATTTTATGCATTGGTAAAAGCACTATGATGAAAAGTGTGATATGTTTTCAGGTATCTCCTATACTAATAGAGCCACATGCTCACCGGTTTGCCACATGATGTAGGCCTATGGACTGAACAAGAAACCACCAAAATTTTAACCAGTCATCGTTCTCACAACACTGAGGACCAGTCATTCGAAATGACTTCTCCATGCATTTTATGCATTGGTAAAAGCACTATGATGAAAAGTGTGATATGTTTTCAGGTATCTCCTATACTAATAGAGCCACATGCTCACCGGTTTGCCACATGATGTAGGCCTATGGACTGAACAAGAAACCACCAAAAATTTTAACCAGTCATCGTTCTCACAACACTGAGGACCAGTCATTCGAAATGACTTCTCCATGCATTTTATGCATTGGTAAAAGCACTATGATGAAAAGTGTGATATGTTTTCAGGTATCTCCTATACTAATTGAGCCACATGCTCACCGGTTTGCCACATGATGTAGGCCTATGGACTGAACAAGAAAGCACCAAAAATTTTAACCAGTCATCGTTCTCACAACACTGAGGACCAGTCATTCGAAATGACTTCTCCATGCATTTTATGCATTGGTAAAAGCACTATGATGAAAAGTGTGATATGTTTTCAGGTATCTCCTATACTAATAGAGCCACATTCTCACCGGTTTGCCACATGATGTAGGCCTATGGACTGAACAAGAAACCACCAAAAATTTTAACCAGTCATCGTTCTCACAACACTGAGGACCAGTCATTCGAAATGACTTCTCCATGCATTTTCTGCATTGGTAAAAGCACTATGATGAAAAGTGTGATATGTTTTCAGGTATCTCCTATACTAATAGAGCCACATGCTCACCGGTTTGCCACATGATGTAGGCCTATGGACTGAACAAGAAACCACCAAAAATTTTAACCAGTCATCGTTCTCACAACACTGAGGACCAGTCATTCGAAATGACTTCTCAATGCATTTTATGCATTGGTAAAAGCACTATGATGAAAAGTGTGATATGTTTTCAGGTATCTCCTATACTAATCGAGCCACATGCTCACCGGTTTGCCACATGATGTAGGCCCATGGACTGAACAAGAAACCACCAAAAATTTTAACCAGTCATCGTTCTCACAACACTGAGGACCAGTCATTCGAAATGACTTCTCCATGCAATTTATGCATTGGTAAAAGCACTATGATGAAAAGTGTGATATGTTTTCAGGTATCTCCTATACTAATAGAGCCACATGCTCACCGGTTTGCCACATGATGTAGGCCCATGGACTGAACAAGAAACCACCAAAAATTTTAACCAGTCATCGTTCTCACAACACTGAGGACCAGTCATTCGAAATGACTTCTCCATGCATTTTATGCATTGGTAAAAGCACTATGATGAAAAGTGTGATATGTTTTCAGGTATCTCCTATACTAATAGAGCCACATGCTCACCGGTTTGCCACATGATGTAGGCCTATGGACTGAACAAGAAACCACCAAAAATTTTAACCAGTCATCGTTCTCACAACACTGAGGACCAGTCATTCGAAATGACTTCTCCATGCATTTTATGCATTGGTAAAAGCACTATGATGAAAAGTGTGATATGTTTTCAGGTATCTCCTATACTAATAGAGCCACATGCTCACCGGTTTGCCACATGATGTAGGCCTATGGACTGAACAAGAAACCACCAAAAATTTTAACCAGTCATCGTTCTCACAACACTGAGGACCAGTCATTCGAAATGACTTCTCCATGCATTTTATGCATTGGTAAAAGCACTATGATGAAAAGTGTGATATGTTTTCAGGTATCTCCTATACTAATAGAGCCACATGCTCACCGGTTTGCCACATGATGTAGGCCTATGGACTGAACAAGAAACCACCAAAAATTTTAACCAGTCATCGTTCTCACAACACTGAGGACCAGTCATTCAAAATGACTTCTCCATGCATTTTATGCATTGGTAAAAGCACTATGATGAAAAGTGTGATATGTTTTCAGGTATCTCCTATACTAATAGAGCCACATGCTCACCGGTTTGCCACATGATGTAGGCCTATGGACTGAACAAGAAACCACCAAAAATTTTAACCAGTCATCGTTCTCACAACACTGAGGACCAGTCATTCGAAATGACTTCTCCATGCATTTTATGCATTGGTAAAAGCACTATGATGAAAAGTGTGATATGTTTTCAGGTATCTCCTATACTAATAGAGTCACATGTTCACCGGTTTGCCACATGATGTAGGCCCATGGACTGAACAAGAAACCACCAAAAATTTTAACCAGTCATCGTTCTCACAACACTGAGGACCAGTCATTCGAATTGACTTCTCCATGCATTTTATGCATTGGTAAAAGCACTATGATGAAAAGTGTGATATGTTTTCAGGTATCTCCTATACTAATAGAGCCACATGCTCACCGGTTTGCCACATGATGTAGGCCTATGGACTGAACAAGAAACCACCAAAATTTTAACCAGTCATCGTTCTCACAACACTGAGGACCAGTCATTCGAAATGACTTCTCCATGCATTTTATGCATTGGTAAAAGCACTATGATGAAAAGTGTGATATGTTTTCAGGTATGTCCTATACTAATAGAGCCACATGCTCACCGGTTTGCCACATGATGTAGGCCTATGGACTGAACAAGAAACCACCAAAAATTTTAACCAGTCATCGTTCTCACAACACTGAGGACCAGTCATTCGAAATGACTTCTCCATGCATTTTATGCATTGGTAAAAGCACTATGATGAAAAGTGTGATATGTTTTCAGGTATCTCCTATACTAATAGAGCCACATTCTCACCGGTTTGCCACATGATGTAGGCCTATGGACTGAACAAGAAACCACCAAAAATTTTAACCAGTCATCGTTCTCACAACACTGAGGACCAGTCATTCGAAATGACTTCTCCATGCATTTTCTGCATTGGTAAAAGCACTATGATGAAAAGTGTGATATGTTTTCAGGTATCTCCTATACTAATAGAGCCACATGCTCACCGGTTTGCCACATGATGTAGGCCTATGGACTGAACAAGAAACCACCAAAAATTTTAACCAGTCATCGTTCTCACAACACTGAGGACCAGTCATTCGAAATGACTTCTCCATGCATTTTATGCATTGGTAAAAGCACTATGATGAAAAGTGTGATATGTTTTCAGGTATCTCCTATACTAATAGAGCCACATGCTCACCGGTTTGCCACATGATGTAGGCCTATGGACTGAACAAGAAACCACCAAAAATTTTAACCAGTCATCGTTCTCACAACACTGAGGACCAGTCATTCGAAATGACTTCTCCATGCATTTTATGCATTGGTAAAAGCACTATGATGAAAAGTGTGATATGTTTTCAGGTATCTCCTATACTAATAGAGCCACATGCTTACCGGTTTGCCACATGATGTAGGCCTATGGACTGAACAAGAAACCACCAAAAATTTTAACCAGTCATCGTTCTCACAACACTGAGGACCAGTCATTCGAAATGACTTCTCCATGCATTTTATGCATTGGTAAAAGCACTATGATGAAAAGTGTGATATGTTTTCAGGTATCTCCTATACTAATAGAGCCACATGCTCACCGGTTTGCCACATGATGTAGGCCTATGGACTGAACAAGAAACCACCAAAAATTTTAACCAGTCATCGTACTCACAACACTGAGGACCAGTCATTCGAAATGACTTGTCCATGCATTTTATGCATTGGTAAAAGCACTATGATGAAAAGTGTGATATGTTTTCAGGTATCTCCTATACTAATAGAGCCACATGCTCACCGGTTTGCCACATGATGTAGGCCTATGGACTGAACAAGAAACCACCAAAAATTTTAACCAGTCATTGTTCTCACAACACTGAGGACCAGTCATTCAAAATGACTTCTCCATGCATTTTATGCATTGGTAAAAGCACTATGATGAAAAGTGTGATATGTTTTCAGGTATCTCCTATACTAATAGAGCCACATGCTCACCGGTTTGCCACATGATGTAGGCCTATGGACTGAACAAGAAACCACCAAAAATTTTAACCAGTCATCGTTCTCACAACACTGAGGACCAGTCATTCGAAATGACTTCTCCATGCATTTTATGCATTGGTAAAAGCACTATGATGAAAAGTGTGATATGTTTTCAGGTATCTCCTATACTAATAGAGCCACATGCTCACCGGTTTGCCACATGATGTAGGCCTATGGACTGAACAAGAAACCACCAAAAATTTTAACCAGTCATCGTTCTCACAACACTGAGGACCAGTCATTCGAAATGACTTCTCCATGCATTTTATGTATTGGTAAAAGCACTATGATGAAAAGTGTGATATGTTTTCAGGTATCTCCTATACTAATAGAGCCACATGCTCACCGGTTTGCCACATGATGTAGGCCTATGGACTGAACAAGAAACCACCAAAAATTTTAACCAGTCATCGTTCTCACAACACTGAGGACCAGTCATTCGAAATGACTTCTCCATGCATTTTATGCATTGGTAAAAGCACTATGATGAAAAGTGTGATATGTTTTCAGGTATCTCCTATACTAATAGAGCCACATGCTCACCGGTTTGCCACATGATGTAGGCCTATGGACTGAACAAGAAACCACCAAAAATTTTAACCAGTCATCGTTCTCACAACACTGAGGACCAGTCATTCGAAATGACTTCTCCATGCATTTTATGCATTGGTTAAAGCACTATGATGAAAAGTGTGATATGTTTTCAGGTATCTCCTATACTAATAGAGCCACATGCTCACCGGTTTGCCACATGATGTAGGCCTATGGACTGAACAAGAAACCACCAAAAATTTTAACCAGTCATCGTTCTCACAACACTGAGGACCAGTCATTCGAAATGACTTCTCAATGCATTTTATGCATTGGTAAAAGCACTATGATGAAAAGTGTGATATGTTTTCAGGTATCTCCTATACTAATCGAGCCACATGCTCACCGGTTTGCCACATGATGTAGGCCCATGGACTGAACAAGAAACCACCAAAAATTTTAACCAGTCATCGTTCTCACAACACTGAGGACCAGTCATTCGAAATGACTTCTCCATGCATTTTATGCATTGGTAAAAGCACTATGATGAAAAGTGTGATATGTTTTCAGGTATCTCCTATACTAATAGAGCCACATGCTCACCGGTTTGCCACATGATGTAGGCCTATGGACTGAACAAGAAACCACCAAAATTTTAACCAGTCATCGTTCTCACAACACTGAGGACCAGTCATTCGAAATGACTTCTCCATGCATTTTATGCATTGGTAAAAGCACTATGATGAAAAGTGTGATATGTTTTCAGGTATCTCCTATACTAATAGAGCCACATGCTCACCGGTTTGCCACATGATGTAGGCCTATGGACTGAACAAGAAACCACCAAAAATTTTAACCAGTCATCGTTCTCACAACACTGAGGACCAGTCATTCGAAATGACTTCTCCATGCATTTTATGCATTGGTAAAAGCACTATGATGAAAAGTGTGATATGTTTTCAGGTATCTCCTATACTAATTGAGCCACATGCTCACCGGTTTGCCACATGATGTAGGCCTATGGACTGAACAAGAAACCACCAAAAATTTTAACCAGTCATCGTTCTCACAACACTGAGGACCAGTCATTCGAAATGACTTCTCCATGCATTTTATGCATTGGTAAAAGCACTATGATGAAAAGTGTGATATGTTTTCAGGTATCTCCTATACTAATAGAGCCACATTCTCACCGGTTTGCCACATGATGTAGGCCTATGGACTGAACAAGAAACCACCAAAAATTTTAACCAGTCATCGTTCTCACAACACTGAGGACCAGTCATTCGAAATGACTTCTCCATGCATTTTCTGCATTGGTAAAAGCACTATGATGAAAAGTGTGATATGTTTTCAGGTATCTCCTATACTAATAGAGCCACATGCTCACCGGTTTGCCACATGATGTAGGCCTATGGACTGAACAAGAAACCACCAAAAATTTTAACCAGTCATCGTTCTCACAACACTGAGGACCAGTCATTCGAAATGACTTCTCCATGCATTTTATGCATTGGTAAAAGCACTATGATGAAAAGTGTGATATGTTTTCAGGTATCTCCTATACTAATAGAGCCACATGCTCACCGGTTTGCCACATGATGTAGGCCTATGGACTGAACAAGAAACCACCAAAAATTTTAACCAGTCATCGTTCTCACAACACTGAGGACCAGTCATTCGAAATGACTTCTCCATGCATTTTATGCATTGGTAAAAGCACTATGATGAAAAGTGTGATATGTTTTCAGGTATCTCCTATACTAATAGAGCCACATGCTTACCGGTTTGCCACATGATGTAGGCCTATGGACTGAACAAGAAACCACCAAAAATTTTAACCAGTCATCGTTCTCACAACACTGAGGACCAGTCATTCGAAATGACTTCTCCATGCATTTTATGCATTGGTAAAAGCACTATGATGAAAAGTGTGATATGTTTTCAGGTATCTCCTATACTAATAGAGCCACATGCTCACCGGTTTGCCACATGATGTAGGCCTATGGACTGAACAAGAAACCACCAAAAATTTTAACCAGTCATCGTACTCACAACACTGAGGACCAGTCATTCGAAATGACTTGTCCATGCATTTTATGCATTGGTAAAAGCACTATGATGAAAAGTGTGATATGTTTTCAGGTATCTCCTATACTAATAGAGCCACATGCTCACCGGTTTGCCACATGATGTAGGCCTATGGACTGAACAAGAAACCACCAAAAATTTTAACCAGTCATCGTTCTCACAACACTGAGGACCAGTCATTCAAAATGACTTCTCCATGCATTTTATGCATTGGTAAAAGCACTATGATGAAAAGTGTGATATGTTTTCAGGTATCTCCTATACTAATAGAGCCACATGCTCACCGGTTTGCCACATGATGTAGGCCTATGGACTGAACAAGAAACCACCAAAAATTTTAACCAGTCATCGTTCTCACAACACTGAGGACCAGTCATTCGAAATGACTTCTCCATGCATTTTATGCATTGGTAAAAGCACTATGATGAAAAGTGTGATATGTTTTCAGGTATCTCCTATACTAATAGAGCCACATGCTCACCGGTTTGCCACATGATGTAGGCCTATGGACTGAACAAGAAACCACCAAAAATTTTAACCAGTCATCGTTCTCACAACACTGAGGACCAGTCATTCGAAATGACTTCTCCATGCATTTTATGCATTGGTAAAAGCACTATGATGAAAAGTGTGATATGTTTTCAGGTATCTCCTATACTAATAGAGCCACATGCTCACCGGTTTGCCACATGATGTAGGCCTATGGACTGAACAAGAAACCACCAAAAATTTTAACCAGTCATCGTTCTCACAACACTGAGGACCAGTCATTCGAAATGACTTCTCCATGCATTTTATGCATTGGTAAAAGCACTATGATGAAAAGTGTGATATGTTTTCAGGTATCTCCTATACTAATAGAGCCACATGCTCACCGGTTTGCCACATGATGTAGGCCTATGGACTGAACAAGAAACCACCAAAAATTTTAACCAGTCATCGTTCTCACAACACTGAGGACCAGTCATTCGAAATGACTTCTCAATGCATTTTATGCATTGGTAAAAGCACTATGATGAAAAGTGTGATATGTTTTCAGGTATCTCCTATACTAATCGAGCCACATGCTCACCGGTTTGCCACATGATGTAGGCCCATGGACTGAACAAGAAACCACCAAAAATTTTAACCAGTCATCGTTCTCACAACACTGAGGACCAGTCATTCGAAATGACTTCTCCATGCAATTTATGCATTGGTAAAAGCACTATGATGAAAAGTGTGATATGTTTTCAGGTATCTCCTATACTAATAGAGCCACATGCTCACCGGTTTGCCACATGATGTAGGCCCATGGACTGAACAAGAAACCACCAAAAATTTTAACCAGTCATCGTTCTCACAACACTGAGGACCAGTCATTCGAAATGACTTCTCCATGCATTTTATGCATTGGTAAAAGCACTATGATGAAAAGTGTGATATGTTTTCAGGTATCTCCTATACTAATAGAGCCACATGCTCACCGGTTTGCCACATGATGTAGGCCTATGGACTGAACAAGAAACCACCAAAAATTTTAACCAGTCATCGTTCTCACAACACTGAGGACCAGTCATTCGAAATGACTTCTCCATGCATTTTATGCATTGGTAAAAGCACTATGATGAAAAGTGTGATATGTTTTCAGGTATCTCCTATACTAATAGAGCCACATGCTCACCGGTTTGCCACATGATGTAGGCCTATGGACTGAACAAGAAACCACCAAAAATTTTAACCAGTCATCGTTCTCACAACACTGAGGACCAGTCATTCGAAATGACTTCTCCATGCATTTTATGCATTGGTAAAAGCACTATGATGAAAAGTGTGATATGTTTTCAGGTATCTCCTATACTAATAGAGCCACATGCTCACCGGTTTGCCACATGATGTAGGCCTATGGACTGAACAAGAAACCACCAAAAATTTTAACCAGTCATCGTTCTCACAACACTGAGGACCAGTCATTCGAAATGACTTCTCCATGCATTTTATGCATTGGTAAAAGCACTATGATGAAAAGTGTGATATGCTTTCAGGTATCTCCTATACTAATAGAGCCACATGCTCACCGGTTTGCCACATGATGTAGGCCTATGGACTGAACAAGAAACCACCAAAAATTTTAACCAGTCATCGTTCTCACAACACTGAGGACCAGTCATTCGAAATGACTTCTCCATGCATTTTATGCATTGGTAAAAGCACTATGATGAAAAGTGTGTTATGTTTTCAGGTATCTCCTATACTAATAGAGCCACATGCTCACCGGTTTGCCACATGATGTAGGCCCATGGACTGAACATTAAACCACCAAAAATTTTTTTTTTTTTTTTCCAAATAATCTTTATTGGATTTTAACAATTAACTGGGCAGGAATGGAAGGGGGAAAAGCGGGGATGCGGGGAGAGGGAAAAGGGGGGGTGGAGGGAGGCTGGAAGGAGGGGGGGGAGAACATGGGAAGAAAAAGGGGAGAGAAGACACTTGAAGTAAGCGACAACAGGTAACCATATTTGTCAAATGATAAAACAGCATTTGGAAGGTGAATAATTATAATTATAATACATTTGCTCATGAAAGAGGGGTGGACTCACTGAACAATCTTGAATTACAGACACGTTAAACCAAAGTCCGGTACGCTTTGTGCTAATTTCAACTGGAAATTGTTACGGGAAAACTTCTTCCCAACGAGCCCATTTTTTTGAGCATTTTTTGAGGCTGTCGTTATTTAGGGCGAATTTTTGCTCGTATGCTCTATGAAGGTCAATACGGTCTTTGATCTCTTGGAATGATGGAGGATTAGGCTTTTTCCAGTTGTATGCGATGGCATTTTTGGTGACCAAAAGGATATGAATGACCAACGCTTTGAGAGGAAAGTGTGTGTCGCTTAATCCCACAGAGAGCAATGCCATCTGAGGGGTCAGGATGAAATTTTTATTCAGAAGTACTCCAATCAAACCAGCGATTTTAGACCAAAGAGATCTAATTTTGGGACAGCTCCAGAAGATATGGAGCAGATTGCCCCTGTTTCCACACACTCTCCAACAATCTGGGGAGGTGTGACCCCCTATCATGGACAGTCTTGCTGGGGTTAGGTACCAGCGCGTGACTAGTTTGAAATAGGACTCTTGTAATGACATGGAGATGGAAGCTGAGTATGAGTGGACCAAAGCACTTTCCCATTCATCTGGGTCAATTATTGTCTGGAGGTCTTGCTCCCATTTCAGCATGGAAGGAGATTTCGCGAAGTCTGAGTCATGGTTGAACCAGCTATAGATATATCTGTAGCTCCAGAAAATATTGTGGTCGGGGTTACAAATCAGATTTATAGCCGCTTCAGAGAAACTGGGCTTTTTTGATACGAATTTCTGACACTGATCCTTGATGATCATGTACTCGCAAAACATAGCAGAGGGGACATTGTAAGTGTTTTTGAGAGAATTAAAGGGAACAAAATTTTCTCCGTCAAATATATGGGAAAGTTTTGTGATTTTGTAGTCGGACCATTTGGGATTGACCATTTTGTTATGCAACTCAAATATATAAGAGATGGCCAGATTTTTCAGAGACTCGAATTTTTCAGTTCTTCTTTTGGGCCTAGCAAATTTAGACCATGCATTACTTATTGCAATAAAAATTGGGTGGGATTTATTATTGGAATTTCTTATGTTCATAAGCTGGTTGAGGATCAATTCTCTAGGGGCTCTATTCAGGTTCAAAGATGATTCGATATCCAGCCAGGCTGGGGGTTCTGATTTAGACCACCAGGAGCAACTTTGTTTAATCAGGTTTGTATGGTAATGGGCCAGAATGTTGGGAAGGCCCATTCCCCCTGACGCTTTATTTCTGTAGAGAGTATTAATAGCTACTCTCGCTTTTTTCTTGTTCCATAGGAACTTGTTGATCAGAGTTTGGATGTTAGATAAATAAGAGGTTGAAATAGGAACGGGGATGGACCTAAATATATATAGGATTTTAGGGATTATGAATGTTTTTACTGATAGGTTCTTTCCCCACCATGAGAGATCTCTCCCTGCAAAGTGGTTCAGATCAGTTGAGATAGTTTTGATTAAGATGTCAAGGTTGGTAGGAACGAGAGAATCTATATTTTTTGTGATTTTGATCCCCAGATAGGTGAAATCGCTAGTCGCCCAGCTCCACGAAGTTGCTTTTGATATTTCTTTGATTTGAATGGGGTCGAGGTTAAATTGCATAATTTGGGATTTAGTTTTGTTGATTTTGAAGTATGAGAGCTGGGAGAAAGTATCTAATAATTTTTGGGTAGCAGGGACAGATACTATAGGGTTTGTCAGGGTCAGGATGACATCGTCAGCGAAGAGGCCTATTTTGAATTCTCTATTTTTAGTTTGAATGCCAGTTATATTATTATCTTTTCTTATTGACTGAGCCAAGGGCTCCATCGCCAAGGCGAACAGTAGAGGGGACAGGGGGCAGCCTTGGCGTGTACCGTTTGTAATTAAAAAAGGGGATGAGAGATGGTTGTTAGAGAAAACCCTGGCGGTGGGACCCGAGTACAGAGCCATAATTGTGGAGATAGAATTTGGGTTAAAACCGAATTGTTGCAGAGTAAGTCTTAGGTATGACCAATTCAGGCGGTCAAACGCCTTTTCTGCATCCAGTGAGGCAAATATTGAGGGGATTTTTTTAGAATTGATAAGCTTCGTCAAGTTTATGATTCTTCTAGTTCCATCACTCGACTGTCTGCCACTGACAAACCCTATCTGATCATTAATTATCAAATTTGGAAGGAAATTATTGATTCTGTTTGCGAGGATTTTGGAATATAGTTTGATGTCTGAATTGACTAAGGATATTGGCCTGTAGTTTGGAAGTTGAACAGGGTCACCTTTAGCTTTGGGGATTAAGATGATTGAGGCCTCCAACATTTCTTTTGGGAACTTGCCCAAAGTAGCAGCAGAATTAAAGATTTTAGACATGTATGGGGCTAGGATTTCATTGAAAGATTTAAAGTATTCGTTGGTGAAGCCGTCAGGCCCCGGGGCTTTCAGAGATTTTAATTTTTTAATGTTATCAGAAATCTCCTCAGGGGAGAACGGGGCGGTGAGTACGTCTAAGTTTTCCGACGTGAGTCTAGGAAGATTAAGCTTTAATAGGAATTTTTTAATATCAGAGTCCAGTGGTTGTACTAGTTGGGGGTTGGAGTTTAGGTTGTATAGATCTGAGTAAAAGGCAGCAAACGCATCCACTATGTCCTGCGGGTGTGTAAGCATGCGACCGTCTGGGGGTACTATTTTTATGATCCTATTTTGGATCCTTTGCTTTTTCAATCTATTTAGCATGAACTTGTTAGGCTTGTTTAAGGAGGCAAACTGTTTGAATTTTAAAGACCCAATTGATGCATCATAGAAGGAGAAGATTAGGGTCCTCAACTCTTGCCTGAGGGATATCAGTTCGGTATGTAGATTGGGGGAGTGGATGGTAGAGTTGGCAAGTTCTGTTTCTTTGATTTTTATTTTTGACTGTAGCTCTTTTATTTTGGCTCTGCTTTGCTTTTTTTCCCTAGCAGAAATTTGGATTAGGGCCCCTCTGATCACAGCTTTGTGGGCGTTCCAAAGGGTGAATGGGTCAGTTGAGTCTGAATCATTCTCTCTGAAGTAGTTTTTGATAGTTTGGTTTATTGCATTTTTATGGACTGGATTACAAAGAATAGAAGAGTTGCACCTCCATGAGATGTGAGATTTTGATGCAGGACCGTATATTAGTTCTGCGATGACAGGGGAGTGGTCTGAGATTGTTTTAGGAAGGATTGAGATTTTCCTGAATTTTGGCAATGAAAAAATGTTGGAGATTATTAGGTCGATCCTCGAGGCGGAATGATGCACGTCAGAAAAATGAGTGTACTCAATAGAGGTGGTGTTGAGACATCTGAAAATGTCGTACATTTCATTTTGGTGGAGCCATTTGTTTAGGGTCAGAGATTTATGCCTGTTCTGAGATGAGGAGTCAAGGTGGCCATCAGGAACCACGTTGAAATCTCCCACCACTATTAAATCTCCCTTCTTGATCTCCAACACTTTTCTCATGAGCCCATTCAGAAATCTAATTTGGCCTTTATTCGGGACGTAAATGTTGACTATGGTGAAGGGATGGTTATCTATGTTACCGATTAGGATATGAAAATTGCCATTTGAGTCCTTACATTCTTTGATGAGTTCAAATGATACCTTGTGACTAATTATGGTCATAACACCGGCTTTCTTTTTGTTACCACAAGATTCGAAAACCTGTGAGAACTTTCTATCTGTAAATTTTGGGTGATCACTGGATTTGAACTTGGTTTCTTGTATGCACATGATGTCGGACCTTGATCTAACCAGTTCATTTTTGATAGAGAACCTTTTTCTCGGACTATTAAGACCCCTAACGTTATACGACATTATCTTAAGAGACATGTTTGGTTGAGGATAGGGGGAAGTGAAGAGGTTATTCACCTGTGGATACCTGTAAGTAGAATTAGGAACTATATAACAGAAATAGTCTAACTAACGACTTAGAAATTACTTTTAGTGTGCAGTAAAATGAAGATACAAATTAGAACAACACACACACTTGAGACTTAACTTGTCCTCTCTGAAGAAACCCTCCAGTGGGTTCTTCTCTGTCCGGGGGAAAGTTCGTGAAAGAGCTCAGGATGGAACTTGAGGCATCCTCCAGGATATAGAAAAGTTGGACAAAGGAATACGAATTTTAATATGAACAATATAACATTTGTAAAATCTTGAACCTTGGAACTTCATACAAAAACCCATGTATAGGCATCAGGCTAAGGTCATATAGAATGATCAAAGAGAAAATAGCCTTTAAATCAAACTAAGTGATGGAGGAAATGAACCTTTCTCCATCTTCAGGGGTGCTAATGGGGATTATTTTACTTTTGTATTGTACCAGAAGCTTCAGTGGGAACCCCCATTTGTATGAGATACCCATATCTCTTAAAGAGTTTGTCACCTTTTTGAATGCTCTCCTGCCCTCCAGAGTCTCTCTGGAAAGATCCGCATATAATTTTAAATTCTCGAAGGGCTCAGGGAACCTTTTCTCCACTTTAATGAAGTTTTGCAGCTGTTCTTTTATGTGGAAGAAATGAATCCTGAGTATTGTGTCCCTCGGGAGGTCTGCAGCTACACTTGAGGGCTTGGGCAGTCTATGGATCCTATCTATTGTGAGCTCTTGGGCTGATATGGAAGGGATAACTTTTTTAATCAGATTTTGTGCGAAGTTGTGGAGTTTATCTGGAGTGACGTTTTCGGGGATACCACGAATTTTTATGTTGTTGCGTCTGTTTCTGTCCTCCAGGTCAGCCATTTTTAATCTGAGACGATCTACTTCTGACCTGAGATTTTTATTTTCGGCTGAGTGTCTGGCCACAGTTTTCTCCAACCCCTTAATTTTTTCCTCCTGTTTTCCTAATTTTTCCGTAAACATCTCCATTGACTTATGTATCTGGCTAGAGTGTTTTTCAAAGTTGAGGTTCATTTCCTCTCTGATTTGTTTGGTTATTATTATCATATGAGCATCCATCATGCTCAGGAAATGTGAAGTAGAGTCCTCTAACCCAGATTGTGCATTTTTTGTCTTTCTTCTCACTGGGCTTGCGTTCGGAGAAAAGTCATCCGACTCGTAGCCCGAGTAATCAGAAGCAACTTTTTTCTCATCCCCCCATTCAGCTGGGCCCAACCTTTTTTTTTAAATGGACGTATCCATTTCTGTTTCCTTGTTTTGGTGTTGTGAAGGTTTGTTTTGGGGCTTGTTACGTTTAACTATTTTGTCACCTGGGCTGTTAAGAGGGGTCCTTGGGGACCTAGATCTGGATCTGGCTTTGCCCGGGCTTATTACGTTTACCAAGTCCAGAGAGGGGTTGCGTCCTGAAGGGTATGATTTATTGCATTTTTGGGAATTGGGTTGAGGGAGCTTTGAGATGTAATTTTTGGAGCTGGAACGACTCATTGCAACTGAATAGGAAGCTGGTACAAGAGAAAATAGTGTGAGGACTGAGGGAATGGGCCGTCCTGAGAAGCTACAATATCCCGCAAATACACAAATAATCAGCAGACACCTCCCAATCCCTTACTGCCCACCAATGTGACCGTTATGCAATAAGGGACTACGTTAGATTGCTAGAAATAATAGTGTCGCATATAATCTAGCACTGGGCACAACAAAAACAGAACAGTAATTTGACTGTGTAATCTCGTTTCTTCTTGTTTAATAACTCTCAATTCAGAACCTGCTTTAGGTCCTCGCAGCTTCAAGGATGGAAAAGATAAAATGCAGGGAGCTTGGTTGTGCAAGCGAAACTTGTTGAGCAGTTTTTCTTAGTAGCTTGTCACTGGGAGCTGTGGAGATTCCAGGATTTCAGCTGTGTGGAGCTTGGTTCATAAGAGGTTAAACTCTCCGCAACTTAGAGGTTAGCAGAATATGACACTCAGTTAAGACTACTTAGGTGTGCAGCAGCGATGAAAGAGTTAATTACCGGCTTCACCGGTGTGGAAGCCGCTGCTCTGAATGACTGGAGTGGCTTTATGTGGCTCAGGGATTCCTCCAGGGAGCCCTTATGTTTTGCAGAGGGGGGAGAGAGGGGGGGGCCGCCTGAGCAGCGCGCACAGCAGGGTATAGATGTGTGTGGTGAGGAGCCCGTGCTTTCAGCCGCAAGTGCGGCGCTGTTATGCTGTGGGGTCAGAGCTGCAGCCGCTCAGAGGTTAATGCTTCCAACTGTTGTGCCCGGGTAGAGAATGGGAGAGCCCGGTGAATCAGCCGCAGGTGCAGCGCTGCTGTGATGCCGGCACACGCTGCGGCTGTGCAAGGGTTAATCCTGCCGAGTGCTGCGCCCGGGAAGTAAGTGGAGGGAGCCCGGTAAATCCGCCGCAGGTGAAGCTCTGCTATGCTGCAGGCACACGCTGCAGCTGTGCAAGGGTTAATTAATTCTGCCGAGTGCTGTGCCCGGGAAGTGAGCGGGGGAGCCCGGTATATCAGCCGCAGGTGCAGCACTGTTGTGCTGTAGGCTCACGCTGCAGCTGTGTAAGGGTTAATCCTTCCGAGTGCTGTGCCCGGGAAGTGAGTGGGAGAGCCCGGCAAATCAGCCGCAGGTGCGGCGCTGCTGTGCTGCAGGCACACGCTGCAGCTGTGCAAGGGTTAATCCTGCCGAGTGCTGTGCCCGGGAAGAGGGGGGAGCCCGGTAAATCAGCCGAAGGTGCGGCTCTGCTATGCTGCAGGCACACGCTGCAGCTGTGTAATAGTTAATTAAGTCTGCCGAGTGCTGTGCCCGGGAAGTGCGCGGGGGAGCCCGGTAAATCAGCCGCAGGTGCGGCGCTGCTGTGCTACTGGCTCACGCTGCGGCCGTGCAGGGGCTAGACCTGCCGAGTGCTGTGCCCGGGACTCCTTACCTCCGGCTTGCGGCGATCGCGTCTGGCGCCGATATCCAGTCCGGTCCAGAGTGCTCACCGGCTGGCGTCTCGGCGCGTGCACCCCGCGGTGGGTCCCCAGGGACTTGCGGCTTCCTCTCCGGCGGCTCTGTACTTCAGCCGCTTCACCGCGCTTGGTTGCGGACTGGGAGGCTCTGCAGCTTGCTTGGCGTCGCCGGGTGGAGGGAGGGAGGAGAGCGCACTTGCGTCCTCGGTCTCCTGGGACCGGCTGCAGCAGGGGAGGGGAAGACAGATGCAAGGAAGGCTTTTGCCGCTTCACTCAGCCTGCAGCTCCTGCAGGCTGAGACTTGAGGCGGTGAAGGCAGAGAGAGGGAGCGCGTTTCTGTGCTTACCTCTTCAGGGTTCCAACGGCTGCCAGTTTCTTCGCCGCAGCTCCACTCTGAACCTCTTTAGGGGATCCCTGCAATATTACCCACAGTTGTGGAAGGGGCAGTGATAAGCCCAGTAGTTAGAGAGCCCATTAATGAGGGCAGATGCTGATTGCTGTTTGAGGCCTGCAAATAGGCCCAGGCCATGCGGTCCGCTTAGAGTCTGTCAGCAGCTTGGGGCAGGAGGCCCCAGAATTGGCAATTTAGGTCTCTGTGGGATCCAGGGATCTTGTAGATAAAGGATCCAGTGTCCAAATTTTGAAATCTGACGCTTTGAAGCCGATGTTGGCCGATTTAGAGGATGCCTCCTCAGAGCTCTTTAGCAGCACAACCTACTCCATTGCTGCCTAGGCCACACCCTCCAAAAACCACCAAAAATTTTAACCAGTCATCGTTCTCACAACACTGAGGACCAGTCATTCGAAATGACTTCTCCATGCATTTTATGCATTGGTAAAAGCACTATGATGAAAAGTGTGATATGTTTTCAGGTATCTCCTATACTAATAGAGCCACATGCTCACCGGTTTGCCACATGATGTAGGCCTATGGACTGAACAAGAAACCACCAAAAATTTTAACCAGTCATCGTTCTCACAACACTGAGGACCAGTCATTCGAAATGACTTCTCCATGCATTTTATGCATTGGTAAAAGCACTATGATGAAAAGTGTGATATGTTTTCAGGTATCTCCTATACTAATAGAGCCACATGCTCACCGGTTTGCCACATGATGTAGGCCTATGGACTGAACAAGAAACCACCAAAAATTTTAACCAGTCATCGTTCTCACAATACTGAGGACCAGTCATTCGAAATGACTTCACCATGCATTTTATGCATTGGTAAAAGCACTATGATGAAAAGTGTGATATGTTTTCAGGTATCTCCTATACTAATAGAGCCACATGCTCACCGGTTTGCCACATGATGTAGGCCTATGGACTGAAGAAGAAACCACCAAAAATTTTAATCAGTCATCGTTCTCACAACACTGAGGACCAGTCATTCGAAATGACTTCTCCATGCATTTTATGCATTGGTAAAAGCACTATGATGAAAAGTGTGATATGTTTTCAGGTATCTCCTATACTAATAGAGCCACATGCTCACCGGTTTGCCACATGATGTAGGCCTATGAACTGAACAAGAAACCACCAAAAATTTTAACCAGTCATCGTTCTCACAACACTGAGGACCAGTCATTCGAAATGACTTCTCCATGCATTTTATGCATTGGTAAAAGCACTATGATGAAAAGTGTGATATGTTTTCAGGTATCTCCTATACTAATAGAGCCACATGCTCACCGGTTTGCCACATGATGTAGGCCTATGGACTGAACAAGAAACCACCAAAAATATTAACCAGTCATCGTTCTCACAACACTGAGGACCAGTCATTCGAAATGACTTCTCCATGCATTTTATGCATTGGTAAAAGCACTATGATGAAAAGTGTGATATGTTTTCAGGTATCTCCTATACTAATAGAGCCACATGCTCACCGGTTTGCCACATGATGTAGGCCTATGGACTGAACAAGAAACCACCAAAAATTTTAACCAGTCATCGTTCTCACAACACTGAGGACCAGTCATTCAAAATGACTTCTCCATGCATTTTATGCATTGGTAAAAGCACTATGATGAAAAGTGTGATATGTTTTCAGGTATCTCCTATACTAATAGAGCCACATGCTCACCGGTTTGCCACATGATGTAGGCCTATGGACTGAACAAGAAACCACCAAAAATTTTAACCAGTCATCGTTCTCACAACACTGAGGACCAGTCATTCGAAATGACTTCTCCATGCATTTTATGCATTGGTAAAAGCACTATGATGAAAAGTGTGATATGTTTTCAGGTATCTCCTATACTAATAGAGCCACATGCTCACCGGTTTGCCACATGATGTAGGCCTATGGACTGAACAAGAAACCACCAAAAATTTTAACCAGTCATCGTTCTCACAACACTGAGGACCAGTCATTCGAAATGACTTCTCCATGCATTTTATGCATTGGTAAAAGCACTATGATGAAAAGTGTGATATGTTTTCAGGTATCTCCTATAGTAATAGAGCCACATGCTCACCGGTTTGCCACATGATGTAGGCCTATGGACTGAACAAGAAACCACCAAAAATTTTAACCAGTCATCGTTCTCACAACACTGAGGACCAGTCATTCGAAATGACTTCTCCATGCATTTTATGCATTGGTAAAAGCACTATGATGAAAAGTGTGATATGTTTTCAGGTATCTCCTATACTAATAGAGCCACATGCTCACCGGTTTGCCACATGATGTAGGCCTATGGACTGAACAAGAAACCACCAAAAATTTTAACCAGTCATCGTTCTCACAACACTGAGGAGCAGTCATTCGAAATGACTTCTCAATGCATTTTATGCATTGGTAAAAGCACTATGATGAAAAGTGTGATATGTTTTCAAGTATCTCCTATACTAATCGAGCCACATGCTCACCGGTTTGCCACATGATGTAGGCCCATGGACTGAACAAGAAACCACCAAAAATTTTAACCAGTCATCGTTCTCACAACACTGAGGACCAGTCATTCGAAATGACTTCTCCATGCAATTTATGCATTGGTAAAAGCACTATGATGAAAAGTGTGATATGTTTTCAGGTATCTCCTATACTAATAGAGCCACATGCTCAACGGTTTGCCACATGATGTAGGCCCATGGACTGAACAAGAAACCACCAAAAATTTTAACCAGTCATCGTTCTCACAACACTGAGGACCAGTCATTCGAAATGACTTCTCCATGCATTTTATGCATTGGTAAAAGCACTATGATGAAAAGTGTGATATGTTTTCAGGTATCTCCTATACTAATAGAGCCACATGCTCACCGGTTTGCCACATGATGTAGGCCTATGGACTGAACAAGAAACCACCAAAAATTTTAACCAGTCATCGTTCTCACAACACTGAGGACCAGTCATTCGAAATGACTTCTCCATGCATTTTATGCATTGGTAAAAGCACTATGATGAAAAGTGTGATATGTTTTCAGGTATCTCCTATACTAATAGAGCCACATGCTCACCGGTTTGCCACATGATGTAGGCCTATGGACTGAACAAGAAACCACCAAAAATTTTAACCAGTCATCGTTCTCACAACACTGAGGACCAGTCATTCGAAATGACTTCTCCATGCATTTTATGCATTGGTAAAAGCACTATGATGAAAAGTGTGATATGTTTTCAGGTATCTCCTATACTAATAGAGCCACATGCTCACCGGTTTGCCACATGATGTAGGCCTATGGACTGAACAAGAAACCACCAAAAATTTTAACCAGTCATCGTTCTCACAACACTGAGGACCAGTCATTCGAAATGACTTCTCCATGCATTTTATGCATTGGTAAAAGCACTATGATGAAAAGTGTGATATGCTTTCAGGTATCTCCTATACTAATAGAGCCACATGCTCACCGGTTTGCCACATGATGTAGGCCTATGGACTGAACAAGAAACCACCAAAAATTTTAACCAGTCATCGTTCTCACAACACTGAGGACCAGTCATTCGAAATGACTTCTCCATGCATTTTATGCATTGGCAAAAGCACTATGATGAAAAGTGTGATATGTTTTCAGGTATCTCCTATACTAATAGAGCCACATGCTCACCTGTTTGCCACATGATGTAGGCCTATGGACTGAACAAGAAACCACCAAAAATTTTAACCAGTCATCGTTCTCACAACACTGAGGACCAGTCATTCGAAATGACTTCTCCATGCATTTTATGCATTGGTAAAAGCACTATGATGAAAAGTGTGATATGTTTTCAGGTATCTCCTATACTAATAGAGCCACATGCTCACCGGTTTGCCACATGATGTAGGCCTATGGACTGAACAAGAAACCACCAAAAATTTTAACCAGTCATCGTTCTCACAACACTGAGGACCAGTCATTCAAAATGACTTCTCCATGCATTTTATGCATTGGTAAAAGCACTATGATGAAAAGTGTGATATGTTTTCAGGTATCTCCTATACTAATAGAGCCACATGCTCACCGGTTTGCCACATGATGTAGGCCTATGGACTGAACAAGAAACCACCAAAAATTTTAACCAGTCATCGTTCTCACAACACTGAGGACCAGTCATTCAAAATGACTTCTCCATGCATTTTATGCATTGGTAAAAGCACTATGATGAAAAGTGTGATATGTTTTCAGGTATCTCCTATACTAATAGAGCCACATGCTCACCGGTTTGCCACATGATGTAGGCCTATGGACTGAACAAGAAACCACCAAAAATTTTAACCAGTCATCGTTCTCACAACACTGAGGACCAGTCATTCGAAATGACTTCTCCATGCATTTTATGCATTGGTAAAAGCACTATGATGAAAAGTGTGATATGTTTTCAGGTATCTCCTATAGTAATAGAGCCACATGCTCACCGGTTTGCCACATGATGTAGGCCTATGGACTGAACAAGAAACCACCAAAAATTTTAACCAGTCATCGTTCTCACAACACTGAGGACCAGTCATTCGAAATGACTTCTCCATGCATTTTATGCATTGGTAAAAGCACTATGATGAAAAGTGTGATATGTTTTCAGGTATCTCCTATACTAATAGAGCCACATGCTCACCGGTTTGCCACATGATGTAGGCCTATGGACTGAACAAGAAACCACCAAAAATTTTAACCAGTCATCGTTCTCACAACACTGAGGACCAGTCATTCAAAATGACTTCTCCATGCATTTTATGCATTGGTAAAAGCACTATGATGAAAAGTGTGATATGTTTTCAGGTATCTCCTATACTAATAGAGCCACATGCTCACCGGTTTGCCACATGATGTAGGCCTATGGACTGAACAAGAAACCACCAAAAATTTTAACCAGTCATCGTTCTCACAACACTGAGGACCAGTCATTCGAAATGACTTCTCCATGCATTTTATGCATTGGTAAAAGCACTATGATGAAAAGTGTGATATGTTTTCAGGTATCTCCTATACTAATAGAGCCACATGCTCACCGGTTTGCCACATGATGTAGGCCTATGGACTGAACAAGAAACCACCAAAAATTTTAACCAGTCATCGTTCTCACAACACTGAGGACCAGTCATTCGAAATGACTTCTCCATGCATTTTATGCATTGGTAAAAGCACTATGATGAAAAGTGTGATATGTTTTCAGGTATCTCCTATAGTAATAGAGCCACATGCTCACCGGTTTGCCACATGATGTAGGCCTATGGACTGAACAAGAAACCACCAAAAATTTTAACCAGTCATCGTTCTCACAACACTGAGGACCAGTCATTCGAAATGACTTCTCCATGCATTTTATGCATTGGTAAAAGCACTATGATGAAAAGTGTGATATGTTTTCAGGTATCTCCTATACTAATAGAGCCACATGCTCACCGGTTTGCCACATGATGTAGGCCTATGGACTGAACAAGAAACCACCAAAAATTTTAACCAGTCATCGTACTCACAACACTGAGGACCAGTCATTCGAAATGACTTCTCCATGCATTTTATGCATTGGTAAAAGCACTATGATGAAAAGTGTGATATGTTTTCAGGTATCTCCTATACTAATAGAGCCACATGCTCACCGGTTTGCCACATGATGTAGGCCTATGGACTGAACAAGAAACCACCAAAAATTTTAACCAGTCATCGTTCTCACAACACTGAGGACCAGTCATTCAAAATGACTTCTCCATGCATTTTATGCATTGGTAAAAGCACTATGATGAAAAGTGTGATATGTTTTCAGGTATCTCCTATACTAATAGAGCCACATGCTCACCGGTTTGCCACATGATGTAGGCCTATGGACTGAACAAGAAACCACCAAAAATTTTAACCAGTCATCGTTCTCACAACACTGAGGACCAGTCATTCGAAATGACTTCTCCATGCATTTTATGCATTGGTAAAAGCACTATGATGAAAAGTGTGATATGTTTTCAGGTATCTCCTATACTAATAGAGCCACATGCTCACCGGTTTGCCACATGATGTAGGCCTATGGACTGAACAAGAAACCACCAAAAATTTTAACCAGTCATCGTTCTCACAACACTGAGGACCAGTCATTCAAAATGACTTCTCCATGCATTTTATGCATTGGTAAAAGCACTATGATGAAAAGTGTGATATGTTTTCAGGTATCTCCTATACTAATAGAGCCACATGCTCACCGGTTTGCCACATGATGTAGGCCTATGGACTGAACAAGAAACCACCAAAAATTTTAACCAGTCATCGTACTCACAACACTGAGGACCAGTCATTCGAAATGACTTCTCCATGCATTTTATGCATTGGTAAAAGCACTATGATGAAAAGTGTGATATGTTTTCAGGTATCTCCTATACTAATAGAGCCACATGCTCACCGGTTTGCCACATGATGTAGGCCTATGGACTGAACAAGAAACCACCAAAAATTTTAACCAGTCATCGTTCTCACAACACTGAGGACCAGTCATTCGAAATGACTTCTCCATGCATTTTATGCATTGGTAAAAGCACTATGATGAAAAGTGTGATATGTTTTCAGGTATCTCCTATACTAATAGAGCCACATGCTCACCGGTTTGCCACATGATGTAGGCCTATGGACTGAACAAGAAACCACCAAAAATTTTAACCAGTCATCGTTCTCACAACACTGAGGACCAGTCATTCGAAATGACTTCTCCATGCATTTTATGCATTGGTAAAAGCACTATGATGAAAAGTGTGATATGTTTTCAGGTATCTCCTATACTAATAGAGCCACATGCTCACCGGTTTGCCACATGATGTAGGCCTATGGACTGAACAAGAAACCACCAAAAATTTTAACCAGTCATCGTTCTCACAACACTGAGGACCAGTCATTCGAAATGACTTCTCCATGCATTTTATGCATTGGTAAAAGCACTATGATGAAAAGTGTGATATGTTTTCAGGTATCTCCTATACTAATAGAGCCACATGCTCACCGGTTTGCCACATGATGTAGGCCTATGGACTGAACAAGAAACCACCAAAAATTTTAACCAGTCATCGTTCTCACAACACTGAGGACCAGTCATTCGAAATGACTTCTCCATGCATTTTATGCATTGGTAAAAGCACTATGATGAAAAGTGTGATATGTTTTCAGGTATCTCCTATACTAATAGAGCCACATGCTCACCGGTTTGCCACATGATGTAGGCCTATGGACTGAACAAGAAACCACCAAAAATTTTAACCAGTCATCGTTCTCACAACACTGAGGACCAGTCATTCGAAATGACTTGTCCATGCATTTTATGCATTGGTAAAAGCACTATGATGAAAAGTGTGATATGTTTTCAGGTATCTCCTATACTAATAGAGCCACATGCTCACCGGTTTGCCACATGATGTAGGCCTATGGACTGAACATGAAACCACCAAAAATTTTAACCAGTCATCGTTCTCACAACACTGAGGACCAGTCATTCGAAATGACTTCTCCATGCATTTTATGCATTGGTAAAAGCACTATGATGAAAAGTGTGATATGTTTTCAGGTATCTCCTATACTAATAGAGCCACATGCTCACCGGTTTGCCACATGATGTAGGCCTATGGACTGAACAAGAAACCACCAAAAATTTTAACCAGTCATCGTTCTCACAACACTGAGGACCAGTCATTCGAAATGACTTCTCCATGCATTTTATGCATTGGTAAAAGCACTATGATGAAAAGTGTGATATGTTTTCAGGTATCTCCTATACTAATAGAGCCACATGCTCACCGGTTTGCCACATGATGTAGGCCTATGGACTGAACAAGAAACCACCAAAAATTTTAACCAGTCATCGTTCTCACAACACTGAGGACCAGTCATTCGAAATTGACTTCTCCATGCATTTTATGCATTGGTAAAAGCACTATGATGAAAAGTGTGATATGTTTTCAGGTATCTCCTATACTAATAGAGCCACATGCTCACCGGTTTGCCACATGATGTAGGCCTATGGACTGAACAAGAAACCACCAAAAATTTTAACCAGTCATCGTTCTCACAACACTGAGGACCAGTCATTCAAAATGACTTCTCCATGCATTTTATGCATTGGTAAAAGCACTATGATGAAAAGTGTGATATGTTTTCAGGTATCTCCTATACTAATAGAGCCACATGCTCACCGGTTTGCCACATGATGTAGGCCTATGGACTGAACAAGAAACCACCAAAAATTTTAACCAGTCATCGTTCTCACAACACTGAGGACCAGTCATTCGAAATGACTTCTCCATGCATTTTATGCATTGGTAAAAGCACTATGATGAAAAGTGTGATATGTTTTCAGGTATCTCCTATACTAATAGAGCCACATGCTCACCAGTTTGCCACATGATGTAGGCCTATGGACTGAACAAGAAACCACCAAAAATTTTAACCAGTCATCGTTCTCACAACACTGAGGACCAGTCATTCGAAATGACTTCTCCATGCATTTTATGCATTGGTAAAAGCACTATGATGAAAAGTGTGATATGTTTTCAGGTATCTCCTATACTAATCGAGCCACATGCTCACCGGTTTGCCACATGATGTAGGCCTATGGACTGAACAAGAAACCACCAAAAATTTTAACCAGTCATCGTTCTCACAACACTGAGGACCAGTCATTCGAAATGACTTCTCCATGCATTTTATGCATTGGTAAAAGCACTATGATGAAAAGTGTGATATGTTTTCAGGTATCTCCTATACTAATAGAGCCACATGCTCACCGGTTTGCCACATGATGTAGGCCCATGGACTGAACAAGAAACCACCAAAAATTTTAACCAGTCATCGTTCTCACAACACTGAGGACCAGTCATTCGAAATGACTTCTCCATGCATTTTATGCATTGGTAAAAGCACTATGATGAAAAGTGTGATATGTTTTCAGGTATCTCCTATACTAATAGAGCCACATGCTCACCGGTTTGCCACATGATGTAGGCCTATGGACTGAACAAGAAACCACCAAAAATTTTAACCAGTCATCGTTCTCACAACACTGAGGACCAGTCATTCGAAATGACTTCTCCATGCATTTTATGCATTGGTAAAAGCACTATGATGAAAAGTGTGATATGTTTTCAGGTATCTCCTATACTAATAGTACCACATGCTCACCGGTTTGCCACATGATGTAGGCCTATGGACTGAACAAGAAACCACCAAAAATTTTAACCAGTCATCGTTCTCACAACACTGAGGACCAGTCATTCGAAATGACTTCTCCATGCATTTTATGCATTGGTAAAAGCACGATGATGAAAAGTGTGATATGTTTTCAGGTATCTCCTATACTAATAGAGCCACATGCTCACCGGTTTGCCACATGATGTAGGCCTATGGACTGAACAAGAAACCACCAAAAATTTTAACCACTCATCGTTCTCACAACACTGAGGACCAGTCATTCGAAATGACTTCTCCATGCATTTTATGCATTGGTAAAAGCACGATGATGAAAAGTGTGATATGTTTTCAGGTATCTCCTATACTAATAGAGCCACATGCTCACCGGTTTGCCACATGATGTAGGCCTATGGACTGAACAAGAAACCACCAAAAATTTTAACCAGTCATCGTTCTCACAACACTGAGGACCAGTCATTCGAAATGACTTCTCCATGCATTTTATGCATTGGTAAAAGCACTATGATGAAAAGTGTGATATGTTTTCAGGTATCTCCTATACTAATAGAGCCACATGCTCACCGGTTTGCCACATGATGTAGGCCTATGGACTGAACAAGAAACCACCAAAAATTTTAACCAGTCATCGTACTCACAACACTGAGGACCAGTCATTCGAAATGACTTCTCCATGCATTTTATGCATTGGTAAAAGCACTATGATGAAAAGTGTGATATGTTTTCAGGTATCTCCTATACTAATAGAGCCACATGCTCACCGGTTTGCCACATGATGTAGGCCTATGGACTGAACAAGAAACCACCAAAAATTTTAACCAGTCATCGTTCTCACAACACTGAGGACCAGTCATTCAAAATGACTTCTCCATGCATTTTATGCATTGGTAAAAGCACTATGATGAAAAGTGTGATATGTTTTCAGGTATCTCCTATACTAATAGAGCCACATGCTCACCGGTTTGCCACATGATGTAGGCCTATGGACTGAACAAGAAACCACCAAAAATTTTAACCAGTCATCGTTCTCACAACACTGAGGACCAGTCATTCGAAATGACTTCTCCATGCATTTTATGCATTGGTAAAAGCACTATGATGAAAAGTGTGATATGTTTTCAGGTATCTCCTATACTAATAGAGCCACATGCTCACCGGTTTGCCACATGATGTAGGCCTATGGACTGAACAAGAAACCACCAAAAATTTTAACCAGTCATCGTTCTCACAACACTGAGGACCAGTCATTCGAAATGACTTCTCCATGCATTTTATGCATTGGTAAAAGCACTATGATGAAAAGTGTGATATGTTTTCAGGTATCTCCTATACTAATAGATCCACATGCTCACCGGTTTGCCACATGATGTAGGCCTATGGACTGAACAAGAAACCACCAAAAATTTTAACCAGTCATCGTTCTCACAACACTGAGGACCAGTCATTCGAAATGACTTCTCCATGCATTTTATGCATTGGTAAAAGCACTATGATGAAAAGTGTGATATGTTTTCAGGTATCTCCTATAGTAATAGAGCCACATGCTCACCGGTTTGCCACATGATGTAGGCCTATGGACTGAACAAGAAACCACCAAAAATTTTAACCAGTCATCGTTCTCACAACACTGAGGACCAGTCATTCAAAATGACTTCTCCATGCATTTTATGCATTGGTAAAAGCACGATGATGAAAAGTGTGATATGTTTTCAGGTATCTCCTATACTAATAGAGCCACATGCTCACCGGTTTGCCACATGATGTAGGCCTATGGACTGAACAAGAAACCACCAAAAATTTTAACCAGTCATCGTTCTCACAACACTGAGGACCAGTCATTCAAAATGACTTCTCCATGCATTTTATGCATTGGTAAAAGCACTATGATGAAAAGTGTGATATGTTTTCAGGTATCTCCTATACTAATAGAGCCACATGCTCACCGGTTTGCCACATGATGTAGGCCTATGGACTGAACAAGAAACCACCAAAAATTTTAACCACTCATCGTTCTCACAACACTGAGGACCAGTCATTCGAAATGACTTCTCCATGCATTTTATGCATTGGTAAAAGCACGATGATGAAAAGTGTGATATGTTTTCAGGTATCTCCTATACTAATAGAGCCACATGCTCACCGGTTTGCCACATGATGTAGGCCTATGGACTGAACAAGAAACCACCAAAAATTTTAACCAGTCATCGTTCTCACAACACTGAGGACCAGTCATTCGAAATGACTTCTCCATGCATTTTATGCATTGGTAAAAGCACTATGATGAAAAGTGTGATATGTTTTCAGGTATCTCCTATACTAATAGAGCCACATGCTCACCGGTTTGCCACATGATGTAGGCCTATGGACTGAACAAGAAACCACCAAAAATTTTAACCAGTCATCGTTCTCACAACACTGAGGACCAGTCATTCGAAATGACTTCTCCATGCATTTTCTGCATTGGTAAAAGCACTATGATGAAAAGTGTGATATGTTTTCAGGTATCTCCTATACTAATAGAGCCACATGCTCACCGGTTTGCCACATGATGTAGGCCTATGGACTGAACAAGAAACCACCAAAAATTTTAACCACTCATCGTTCTCACAACACTGAGGACCAGTCATTCGAAATGACTTCTCCATGCATTTTATGCATTGGTAAAAGCACGATGATGAAAAGTGTGATATGTTTTCAGGTATCTCCTATACTAATAGAGCCACATGCTCACCGGTTTGCCACATGATGTAGGCCTATGGACTGAACAAGAAACCACCAAAAATTTTAACCAGTCATCGTTCTCACAACACTGAGGACCAGTCATTCGAAATGACTTCTCCATGCATTTTATGCATTGGTAAAAGCACTATGATGAAAAGTGTGATATGTTTTCAGGTATCTCCTATACTAATAGAGCCACATGCTCACCGGTTTGCCACATGATGTAGGCCTATGGACTGAACAAGAAACCACCAAAAATTTTAACCAGTCATCGTTCTCACAACACTGAGGACCAGTCATTCGAAATGACTTCTCCATGCATTTTCTGCATTGGTAAAAGCACTATGATGAAAAGTGTGATATGTTTTCAGGTATCTCCTATACTAATAGAGCCACATGCTCACCGGTTTGCCACATGATGTAGGCCTATGGACTGAACAAGAAACCACCAAAAATTTTAACCAGTCATCGTACTCACAACACTGAGGACCAGTCATTCGAAATGACTTGTCCATGCATTTTATGCATTGGTAAAAGCACTATGATGAAAAGTGTGATATGTTTTCAGGTATCTCCTATACTAATAGAGCCACATGCTCACCGGTTTGCCACATGATGTAGGCCTATGGACTGAACAAGAAACCACCAAAAATTTTAACCAGTCATCGTTCTCACAACACTGAGGACCAGTCATTCGAAATGACTTCTCCATGCATTTTATGCATTGGTAAAAGCACTATGATGAAAAGTGTGATATGTTTTCAGGTATCTCCTATACTAATAGAGCCACATGCTCACCGGTTTGCCACATGATGTAGGCCTATGGACTGAACAAGAAACCACCAAAAATTTTAACCAGTCATCGTTCTCACAACACTGAGGACCAGTCATTCGAAATGACTTCTCCATGCATTTTATGCATTGGTAAAAGCACTATGATGAAAAGTGTGATATGTTTTCAGGTATCTCCTATACTAATCGAGCCACATGCTCACCGGTTTGCCACATGATGTAGGCCTATGGACTGAACAAGAAACCACCAAAAATTTTAACCAGTCATCGTTCTCACAACACTGAGGACCAGTCATTCGAAATGACTTCTCCATGCATTTTATGCATTGGTAAAAGCACTATGATGAAAAGTGTGATATGTTTTCAGGTATCTCCTATACTAATAGAGCCACATGCTCACCGGTTTGCCACATGATGTAGGCCCATGGACTGAACAAGAAACCACCAAAAATTTTAACCAGTCATCGTTCTCACAACACTGAGGACCAGTCATTCGAAATGACTTCTCCATGCATTTTATGCATTGGTAAAAGCACTATGATGAAAAGTGTGATATGTTTTCAGGTATCTCCTATACTAATAGAGCCACATGCTCACCGGTTTGCCACATGATGTAGGCCTATGGACTGAACAAGAAACCACCAAAAATTTTAACCAGTCATCGTTCTCACAACACTGAGGACCAGTCATTCGAAATGACTTCTCCATGCATTTTATGCATTGGTAAAAGCACTATGATGAAAAGTGTGATATGTTTTCAGGTATCTCCTATACTAATAGTACCACATGCTCACCGGTTTGCCACATGATGTAGGCCTATGGACTGAACAAGAAACCACCAAAAATTTTAACCAGTCATCGTTCTCACAACACTGAGGACCAGTCATTCGAAATGACTTCTCCATGCATTTTATGCATTGGTAAAAGCACGATGATGAAAAGTGTGATATGTTTTCAGGTATCTCCTATACTAATAGAGCCACATGCTCACCGGTTTGCCACATGATGTAGGCCTATGGACTGAACAAGAAACCACCAAAAATTTTAACCACTCATCGTTCTCACAACACTGAGGACCAGTCATTCGAAATGACTTCTCCATGCATTTTATGCATTGGTAAAAGCACGATGATGAAAAGTGTGATATGTTTTCAGGTATCTCCTATACTAATAGAGCCACATGCTCACCGGTTTGCCACATGATGTAGGCCTATGGACTGAACAAGAAACCACCAAAAATTTTAACCAGTCATCGTTCTCACAACACTGAGGACCAGTCATTCGAAATGACTTCTCCATGCATTTTATGCATTGGTAAAAGCACTATGATGAAAAGTGTGATATGTTTTCAGGTATCTCCTATACTAATAGAGCCACATGCTCACCGGTTTGCCACATGATGTAGGCCTATGGACTGAACAAGAAACCACCAAAAATTTTAACCAGTCATCGTACTCACAACACTGAGGACCAGTCATTCGAAATGACTTCTCCATGCATTTTATGCATTGGTAAAAGCACTATGATGAAAAGTGTGATATGTTTTCAGGTATCTCCTATACTAATAGAGCCACATGCTCACCGGTTTGCCACATGATGTAGGCCTATGGACTGAACAAGAAACCACCAAAAATTTTAACCAGTCATCGTTCTCACAACACTGAGGACCAGTCATTCAAAATGACTTCTCCATGCATTTTATGCATTGGTAAAAGCACTATGATGAAAAGTGTGATATGTTTTCAGGTATCTCCTATACTAATAGAGCCACATGCTCACCGGTTTGCCACATGATGTAGGCCTATGGACTGAACAAGAAACCACCAAAAATTTTAACCAGTCATCGTTCTCACAACACTGAGGACCAGTCATTCGAAATGACTTCTCCATGCATTTTATGCATTGGTAAAAGCACTATGATGAAAAGTGTGATATGTTTTCAGGTATCTCCTATACTAATAGAGCCACATGCTCACCGGTTTGCCACATGATGTAGGCCTATGGACTGAACAAGAAACCACCAAAAATTTTAACCAGTCATCGTTCTCACAACACTGAGGACCAGTCATTCGAAATGACTTCTCCATGCATTTTATGCATTGGTAAAAGCACTATGATGAAAAGTGTGATATGTTTTCAGGTATCTCCTATACTAATAGATCCACATGCTCACCGGTTTGCCACATGATGTAGGCCTATGGACTGAACAAGAAACCACCAAAAATTTTAACCAGTCATCGTTCTCACAACACTGAGGACCAGTCATTCGAAATGACTTCTCCATGCATTTTATGCATTGGTAAAAGCACTATGATGAAAAGTGTGATATGTTTTCAGGTATCTCCTATAGTAATAGAGCCACATGCTCACCGGTTTGCCACATGATGTAGGCCTATGGACTGAACAAGAAACCACCAAAAATTTTAACCAGTCATCCTTCTTACAACACTGAGGACCAGTCATTCAAAATGACTTCTCCATGCATTTTATGCATTGGTAAAAGCACTATGATGAAAAGTGTGATATGTTTTCAGGTATCTCCTATACTAATAGAGCCACATGCTCACCGGTTTGCCACATGATGTAGGCCTATGGACTGAACAAGAAACCACCAAAAATTTTAACCAGTCATCGTTCTCACAACACTGAGGACCAGTCATTCAAAATGACTTCTCCATGCATTTTATGCATTGGTAAAAGCACTATGATGAAAAGTGTGATATGTTTTCAGGTATCTCCTATACTAATAGAGCCACATGCTCACCGGTTTGCCACATGATGTAGGCCTATGGACTGAACAAGAAACCACCAAAAATTTTAACCAGTCATCGTTCTCACAACACTGAGGACCAGTCATTCGAAATGACTTCTCCATGCATTTTATGCATTGGTAAAAGCACTATGATGAAAAGTGTGATATGTTTTCAGGTATCTCCTATACTAATAGAGCCACATGCTCACCGGTTTGCCACATGATGTAGGCCTATGGACTGAACAAGAAACCACCAAAAATTTTAACCAGTCATCGTTCTCACAACACTGAGGACCAGTCATTCAAAATGACTTCTCCATGCATTTTATGCATTGGTAAAAGCACTATGATGAAAAGTGTGATATGTTTTCAGGTATCTCCTATACTAATAGAGCCACATGCTCACCGGTTTGCCACATGATGTAGGCCTATGGACTGAACAAGAAACCACCAAAAATTTTAACCAGTCATCGTTCTCACAACACTGAGGACCAGTCATTCGAAATGACTTCTCCATGCATTTTATGCATTGGTAAAAGCACTATGATGAAAAGTGTGATATGTTTTCAGGTATCTCCTATACTAATAGAGCCACATGCTCACCGGTTTGCCACATGATGTAGGCCTATGGACTGAACAAGAAACCACCAAAAATTTTAACCAGTCATCGTTCTCACAACACTGAGGACCAGTCATTCGAAATGACTTCTCCATGCATTTTATGCATTGGTAAAAGCACTATGATGAAAAGTGTGATATGTTTTCAGGTATCTCCTATACTAATAGAGCCACATGCTCACCGGTTTGCCACATGATGTAGGCCTATGGACTGAACAAGAAACCACCAAAAATTTTAACCAGTCATCGTTCTCACAACACTGAGGACCAGTCATTCGAAATGACTTCTCCATGCATTTTATGCATTGGTAAAAGCACTATGATGAAAAGTGTGATATGTTTTCAGGTATCTCCTATACTAATAGAGCCACATGCTCACCGGTTTGCCACATGATGTAGGCCTATGGACTGAACAAGAAACCACCAAAAATTTTAACCAGTCATCGTTCTCACAACACTGAGGACCAGTCATTCAAAATGACTTCTCCATGCATTTTATGCATTGGTAAAAGCACTATGATGAAAAGTGTGATATGTTTTCAGGTATCTCCTATACTAATAGAGCCACATGCTCACCGGTTTGCCACATGATGTAGGCCTATGGACTGAACAAGAAACCACCAAAAATTTTAACCAGTCATCGTTCTCACAACACTGAGGACCAGTCATTCGAAATGACTTCTCCATGCATTTTATGCATTGGTAAAAGCACTATGATGAAAAGTGTGATATGCTTTCAGGTATCTCCTATACTAATAGAGCCACATGCTCACCGGTTTGCCACATGATGTAGGCCTATGGACTGAACAAGAAACCACCAAAAATTTTAACCAGTCATCGTTCTCACAACACTGAGGACCAGTCATTCGAAATGACTTCTCCATGCATTTTATGCATTGGTAAAAGCACTATGATGAAAAGTGTGATATGTTTTCAGGTATCTCCTATACTAATAGAGCCACATGCTCACCGGTTTGCCACATGATGTAGGCCTATGGACTGAACAAGAAACCACCAAAAATTTTAACCAGTCATCGTTCTCACAACACTGAGGACCAGTCATTCGAAATGACTTCTCCATGCATTTTATGCATTGGTAAAAGCACTATGATGAAAAGTGTGATATGTTTTCAGGTATCTCCTATAGTAATAGAGCCACATGCTCACCGGTTTGCCACATGATGTAGGCCTATGGACTGAACAAGAAACCACCAAAAATTTTAACCAGTCATCGTTCTCACAACACTGAGGACCAGTCATTCGAAATGACTTCTCCATGCATTTTATGCATTGGTAAAAGCACTATGATGAAAAGTGTGATGTTTTCAGGTATCTCCTATACTAATAGAGCCACATGCTCACCGGTTTGCCACATGATGTAGGCCTATGGACTGAACAAGAAACCACCAAAAATTTTAACCAGTCATCGTACTCACAACACTGAGGACCAGTCATTCGAAATGACTTCTCCATGCATTTTATGCATTGGTAAAAGCACTATGATGAAAAGTGTGATATGTTTTCAGGTATCTCCTATACTAATAGAGCCACATGCTCACCGGTTTGCCACATGATGTAGGCCTATGGACTGAACAAGAAACCACCAAAAATTTTAACCAGTCATCGTTCTCACAACACTGAGGACCAGTCATTCGAAATGACTTCTCCATGCATTTTATGCATTGGTAAAAGCACTATGATGAAAAGTGTGATATGTTTTCAGGTATCTCCTATACTAATAGAGCCACATGCTCACCGGTTTGCCACATGATGTAGGCCTATGGACTGAACAAGAAACCACCAAAAATTTTAACCAGTCATCGTTCTCACAACACTGAGGACCAGTCATTCGAAATGACTTCTCCATGCATTTTATGCATTGGTAAAAGCACTATGATGAAAAGTGTGATATGTTTTCCGGGTTCTCCTATACTAATAGAGCCACATGCTCACCGGTTTGCCACATGATGTAGGCCTATGGACTGAACAAGAAACCACCAAAAATTTTAACCAGTCATCGTTCTCACAACACTGAGGACCAGTCATTCGAAATGACTTCTCCATGCATTTTATGCATTGGTAAAAGCACTATGATGAAAAGTGTGATATGTTTTCAGGTATCTCCTATACTAATAGAGCCACATGCTCACCGGTTTGCCACATGATGTACGCCTATGGACTGAACAAGAAACCACCAAAAATTTTAACCAGTCATCGTTCTCACAACACTGAGGACCAGTCATTCGAAATGACTTCTCCATGCATTTTATGCATTGGTAAAAGCACTATGATGAAAAGTGTGATATGTTTTCCGGGTTCTCCTATACTAATAGAGCCACATGCTCACCGGTTTGCCACATGATGTAGGCCTATGGACTGAACAAGAAACCACCAAAAATTTTAACCAGTCATCGTTCTCACAACACTGAGGACCAGTCATTCGAAATGACTTCTCCATGCATTTTATGCATTGGTAAAAGCACTATGATGAAAAGTGTGATATGTTTTCAGGTATCTCCTATACTAATAGAGCCACATGCTCACCGGTTTGCCACATGATGTAGGCCTATGGACTGAACAAGAAACCACCAAAAATTTTAACCAGTCATCGTTCTCACAACACTGAGGACCAGTCATTCGAAATGACTTCTCCATGCATTTTATGCATTGGTAAAAGCACTATGATGAAAAGTGTGATATGTTTTCAGGTATCTCCTATACTAATAGAGCCACATGCTCACCGGTTTGCCACATGATGTAGGCCTATGGACTGAACATGAAACCACCAAAAATTTTAACCAGTCATCGTTCTCACAACACTGAGGACCAGTCATTCGAAATGACTTCTCCATGCATTTTATGCATTGGTAAAAGCACTATGATGAAAAGTGTGATATGTTTTCAGGTATCTCCTATACTAATAGAGCCACATGCTCACCGGTTTGCCACATGATGTAGGCCTATGGACTGAACAAGAAACCACCAAAAATTTTAACCAGTCATCGTTCTCACAACACTGAGGACCAGTCATTCGAAATGACTTCTCCATGCATTTTATGCATTGGTAAAAGCACTATGATGAAAAGTGTGATATGTTTTCAGGTATCTCCTATACTAATAGAGCCACATGCTCACCGGTTTGCCACATGATGTAGGCCCATGGACTGAACATTAAACCACCAAAAATTTTAACCAGTCATCGTTCTCACAACACTGAGGACCAGTCATTCGAAATGACTTCTCCATGCATTTTATGCATTGGTAAAAGCACTATGATGAAAAGTGTGATATGTTTTCAGGTATCTCCTATACTAATAGAGCCACATGCTCACCGGTTTGCCACATGATGTAGGCCTATGGACTGAACAAGAAACCACCAAAAATTTTAACCAGTCATCGTTCTCACAACACTGAGGACCAGTCATTCGAAATGACTTCTCCATGCATTTTATGCATTGGTAAAAGCACTATGATGAAAAGTGTGATATGTTTTCAGGTATCTCCTATACTAATAGAGCCACATGCTCACCGGTTTGCCACATGATGTAGGCCTATGGACTGAACAAGAAACCACCAAAAATTTTAACCAGTCATCGTTCTCACAACACTGAGGACCAGTCATTCGAAATGACTTCACCATGCATTTTATGCATTGGTAAAAGCACTATGATGAAAAGTGTGATATGTTTTCAGGTATCTCCTATACTAATAGAGCCACATGCTCACCGGTTTGCCACATGATGTAGGCCTATGGACTGAAGAAGAAACCACCAAAAATTTTAATCAGTCATCGTTCTCACAACACTGAGGACCAGTCATTCGAAATGACTTCTCCATGCATTTTATGCATTGGTAAAAGCACTATGATGAAAAGTGTGATATGTTTTCAGGTATCTCCTATACTAATAGAGCCACATGCTCACCGGTTTGCCACATGATGTAGGCCTATGGACTGAACAAGAAACCACCAAAAATTTTAACCAGTCATCGTTCTCACAACACTGAGGACCAGTCATTCGAAATGACTTCTCCATGCATTTTATGCATTGGTAAAAGCACTATGATGAAAAGTGTGATATGTTTTCAGGTATCTCCTATACTAATAGAGCCACATGCTCACCGGTTTGCCACAAGATGTAGGCCTATGGACTGAACAAGAAACCACCAAAAATATTAACCAGTCATCGTTCTCACAACACTGAGGACCAGTCATTCGAAATGACTTCTCCATGCATTTTATGCATTGGTAAAAGCACTATGATGAAAAGTGTGATATGTTTTCAGGTATCTCCTATACTAATAGAGCCACATGCTCACCGGTTTGCCACATGATGTAGGCCTATGGACTGAACAAGAAACCACCAAAAATTTTAACCAGTCATCGTTCTCACAACACTGAGGACCAGTCATTCGAAATGACTTCTCCATGCATTTTATGCATTGGTAAAAGCACTATGATGAAAAGTGTGATATGTTTTCAGGTATCTCCTATACTAATAGAGCCACATGCTCACCGGTTTGCCACATGATGTAGGCCTATGGACTGAACAAGAAACCACCAAAAATTTTAACCAGTCATCGTTCTCACAACACTGAGGACCAGTCATTCGAAATGACTTCACCATGCATTTTATGCATTGGTAAAAGCACTATGATGAAAAGTGTGATATGTTTTCAGGTATCTCCTATACTAATAGAGCCACATGCTCACCGGTTTGCCACATGATGTAGGCCTATGGACTGAAGAAGAAACCACCAAAAATTTTAATCAGTCATCGTTCTCACAACACTGAGGACCAGTCATTCGAAATGACTTCTCCATGCATTTTATGCATTGGTAAAAGCACTATGATGAAAAGTGTGATATGTTTTCAGGTATCTCCTATACTAATAGAGCCACATGCTCACCGGTTTGCCACATGATGTAGGCCTATGGACTGAACAAGAAACCACCAAAAATTTTAACCAGTCATCGTTCTCACAACACTGAGGACCAGTCATTCGAAATGACTTCTCCATGCATTTTATGCATTGGTAAAAGCACTATGATGAAAAGTGTGATATGTTTTCAGGTATCTCCTATACTAATAGAGCCACATGCTCACCGGTTTGCCACATGATGTAGGCCTATGGACTGAACAAGAAACCACCAAAAATTTTAACCAGTCATCGTTCTCACAACACTGAGGACCAATCATTCGAAATGACTTCTCCATGCATTTTATGCATTGGTAAAAGCACTATGATGAAAAGTGTGATATGTTTTCAGGTATCTCCTATACTAATAGAGCCACATGCTCACCGGTTTGCCACATGATGTAGGCCTATGGACTGAACAAGAAACCACCAAAAATTTTAACCAGTCATCGTTCTCACAACACTGAGGACCAGTCATTCGAAATGACTTCTCCATGCATTTTATGCATTGGTAAAAGCACTATGATGAAAAGTGTGATATGTTTTCAGGTATCTCCTATACTAATAGAGCCACATGCTCACCGGTTTGCCACATGATGTAGGCCTATGGACTGAACAAGTAACCACCAAAAATTTTAACCAGTCATCGTTCTCACAACACTGAGGACCAGTCATTCGAAATGACTTCTCCATGCATTTTATGCATTGGTAAAAGCACTATGATGAAAAGTGTGATATGTTTTCAGGTATCTCCTATACTAATAGAGCCACATGCTCACCGGTTTGCCACATGATGTAGGCCTATGGACTGAACATGAAACCACCAAAAATTTTAACCAGTCATCGTTCTCACAACACTGAGGACCAGTCATTCGAAATGACTTCTCCATGCATTTTATGCATTGGTAAAAGCACTATGATGAAAAGTGTGATATGTTTTCAGGTATCTCCTATACTAATAGAGCCACATGCTCACCGGTTTGCCACATGATGTAGGCCTATGGACTGAACAAGAAACCACCAAAAATTTTAACCAGTCATCGTTCTCACAACACTGAGGACCAGTCATTCGAAATGACTTCTCCATGCATTTTATGCATTGGTAAAAGCACTATGATGAAAAGTGTGATATGTTTTCAGGTATCTCCTATACTAATAGAGCCACATGCTCACCGGTTTGCCACATGATGTAGGCCCATGGACTGAACATTAAACCACCAAAAATTTTAACCAGTCATCGTTCTCACAACACTGAGGACCTGTCATTCGAAATGACTTCTCCATGCATTTTATGCATTGGTAAAAGCACTATGATGAAAAGTGTGATATGTTTTCAGGTATCTCCTATACTAATAGAGCCACATGGTCACCGGTTTGCCACAAGATGTAGGCCTATGGACTGAACAAGAAACCACCAAAAATATTAACCAGTCATCGTTCTCACAACACTGAGGACCAGTCATTCGAAATGACTTCTCCATGCATTTTATGCATTGGTAAAAGCACTATGATGAAAAGTGTGATATGTTTTCAGGTATCTCCTATACTAATAGAGCCACATGCTCACCGGTTTGCCACATGATGTAGGCCTATGGACTGAACAAGAAACCACCAAAAATTTTAACCAGTCATCGTTCTCACAACACTGAGGACCAGTCATTCGAAATGACTTCTCCATGCATTTTATGCATTGGTAAAAGCACTATGATGAAAAGTGTGATATGTTTTCAGGTATCTCCTATACTAATAGAGCCACATGCTCACCGGTTTGCCACATGATGTAGGCCTATGGACTGAACAAGAAACCACCAAAAATTTTAACCAGTCATCGTTCTCACAACACTGAGGACCAGTCATTCGAAATGACTTCACCATGCATTTTATGCATTGGTAAAAGCACTATGATGAAAAGTGTGATATGTTTTCAGGTATCTCCTATACTAATAGAGCCACATGCTCACCGGTTTGCCACATGATGTAGGCCTATGGACTGAAGAAGAAACCACCAAAAATTTTAATCAGTCATCGTTCTCACAACACTGAGGACCAGTCATTCGAAATGACTTCTCCATGCATTTTATGCATTGGTAAAAGCACTATGATGAAAAGTGTGATATGTTTTCAGGTATCTCCTATACTAATAGAGCCACATGCTCACCGGTTTGCCACATGATGTAGGCCTATGGACTGAACAAGAAACCACCAAAAATTTTAACCAGTCATCGTTCTCACAACACTGAGGACCAGTCATTCGAAATGACTTCTCCTTGCATTTTATGCATTGGTAAAAGCACTATGATGAAAAGTGTGATATGTTTTCAGGTATCTCCTATACTAATAGAGCCACATGCTCACCGGTTTGCCACATGATGTAGGCCCATGGACTGAACAAGAAACCACCAAAAATTTTAACCAGTCATCGTTCTCACAACACTGAGGACCAGTCATTCGAAATGACTTCTCCATGCATTTTATGCATTGGTAAAAGCACTATGATGAAAAGTGTGATATGTTTTCAGGTATCTCCTATACTAATAGAGCCACATGCTCACCGGTTTGCCACATGATGTAGGCCTATGGACTGAACAAGAAACCACCAAAAATTTTAACCAGTCATCGTTCTCACAACACTTGAGGACCAGTCATTCGAAATGACTTCTCCATGCATTTTATGCATTGGTAAAAGCACTATGATGAAAAGTGTGATATGTTTTCAGGTATCTCCTATACTAATAGAGCCACATGCTCACCGGTTTGCCACATGATGTAGGCCTATGGACTGAACAAGAAACCACCAAAAATTTTAACCAGTCATCGTACTCACAACACTGAGGACCAGTCATTCGAAATGACTTCTCCATGCATTTTATGCATTGGTAAAAGCACTATGATGAAAAGTGTGATATGTTTTCAGGTATCTCCTATACTAATAGAGCCACATGCTCACCGGTTTGCCACATGATGTAGGCCTATGGACTGAACAAGAAACCACCAAAAATTTTAACCAGTCATCGTTCTCACAACACTGAGGACCAGTCATTCGAAATTACTTCTCCATGCATTTTATGCATTGGTAAAAGCACTATGATGAAAAGTGTGATATGTTTTCAGGTATCTCCTATACTAATAGAGCCACATGCTCACCGGTTTGCCACATGATGTAGGCCTATGGACTGAACAAGAAACCACCAAAAATTTTAACCAGTCATCGTTCTCACAACACTGAGGACCAGTCATTCGAAATGACTTCTCCATGCATTTTATGCATTGGTAAAAGCACTATGATGAAAAGTGTGATATGTTTTCAGGTATCTCCTATACTAATAGAGCCACATGCTCACCGGTTTGCCACATGATGTAGGCCCATGGACTGAACAAGAAACCACCAAAAATTTTAACCAGTCATCGTTCTCACAACACTGAGGACCAGTCATTCGAAATGACTTCTCCATGCATTTTATGCATTGGTAAAAGCACTATGATGAAAAGTGTGATATGTTTTCAGGTATCTCCTATACTAATAGAGCCACATGCTCACCGGTTTGCCACATGATGTAGGCCTATGGACTGAACAAGAAACCACCAAAAATTTTAACCAGTCATCGTTCTCACAACACTGAGGACCAGTCATTCGAAATTACTTCTCCATGCATTTTATGCATTGGTAAAAGCACTATGATGAAAAGTGTGATATGTTTTCAGGTATCTCCTATACTAATAGAGCCACATGCTCACCGGTTTGCCACATGATGTAGGCCTATGGACTGAACAAGAAACCACCAAAAATTTTAACCAGTCATCGTTCTCACAACACTGAGGACCAGTCATTCGAAATGACTTCTCCATGCATTTTATGCATTGGTAAAAGCACTATGATGAAAAGTGTGATATGTTTTCAGGTATCTCCTATACTAATAGAGCCACATGCTCACCGGTTTGCCACATGATGTAGGCCCATGGACTGAACAAGAAACCACCAAAAATTTTAACCAGTCATCGTTCTCACAACACTGAGGACCAGTCATTCGAAATGACTTCTCCATGCATTTTATGCATTGGTAAAAGCACTATGATGAAAAGTGTGATATGTTTTCAGGTATCTCCTATACTAATAGAGCCACATGCTCACCGGTTTGCCACATGATGTAGGCCAATGGACTGAACAAGAAACCACCAAAAATTTTAACCAGTCATCGTTCTCACAACACTGAGGACCAGTCATTCGAAATGACTTCTCCATGCATTTTATGCATTGGTAAAAGCACTATGATGAAAAGTGTGATATGTTTTCAGATATCTCCTATACTAATAGAGCCACATGCTCACCGGTTTGCCACATGATGTAGGCCTATGGACTGAACAAGAAACCACCAAAAATTTTAACCAGTCATCGTTCTCACAACACTGAGGACCAGTCATTCGAAATGACTTCTCCATGCATTTTATGCATTGGTAAAAGCACTATGATGAAAAGTGTGATATGTTTTCAGGTATCTCCTATACTAATAGAGCCACATGCTCACCGGTTTGCCACATGATGTAGGCCTATGGACTGAACAAGAAACCACCAAAAATTTTAACCAGTCATCGTTCTCACAACACTGAGGACCAGTCATTCGAAATGACTTCTCCATGCATTTTATGCATTGGTAAAAGCACTATGATGAAAAGTGTGATATGTTTTCAGGTATCTCCTATACTAATAGAGCCACATGCTCACCGGTTTGCCACATGATGTAGGCCTATGGACTGAACAAGAAACCACCAAAAATTTTAACCAGTCATCGTTCTCACAACACTGAGGACCAGTCATTCGAAATGACTTCTCCATGCATTTTATGCATTGGTAAAAGCACTATGATGAAAAGTGTGATATGTTTTCAGGTATCTCCTATACTAATAGAGCCACATGCTCACCGGTTTGCCACATGATGTAGGCCTATGGACTGAACAAGAAACCACCAAAAATTTTAACCAGTCATCGTTCTCACAACACTGAGGACCAGTCATTCGAAATGACTTCTCCATGCATTTTATGCATTGGTAAAAGCACTATGATGAAAAGTGTGATATGTTTTCAGGTATCTCCTATACTAATAGAGCCACATGCTCACCGGTTTGCCACATGATGTAGGCCTATGGACTGAACAAGAAACCACCAAAAATTTTAACCAGTCATCGTTCTCACAACACTGAGGACCAGTCATTCGAAATGACTTCTCCATGCATTTTATGCATTGGTAAAAGCACTATGATGAAAAGTGTGATATGTTTTCAGGTATCTCCTATACTAATAGAGCCACATGCTCACCGGTTTGCCACATGATGTAGGCCTATGGACTGAACAAGAAACCACCAAAAATTTTAACCAGTCATCGTTCTCACAACACTGAGGACCAGTCATTCGAAATGACTTCTCCATGCATTTTATGCATTGGTAAAAGCACTATGATGAAAAGTGTGATATGTTTTCAGGTATCTCCTATACTAATAGAGCCACATGCTCACCGGTTTGCCACATGATGTAGGCCTATGGACTGAACAAGAAACCACCAAAAATTTTAACCAGTCATCGTTCTCACAACACTGAGGACCAGTCATTCGAAATGACTTCTCCATGCATTTTATGCATTGGTAAAAGCACTATGATGAAAAGTGTGATATGTTTTCAGGTATCTCCTATACTAATAGAGCCACATGCTCACCGGTTTGCCACATGATGTAGGCCTATGGACTGAACAAGAAACCACCAAAAATTTTAACCAGTCATCGTTCTCACAACACTGAGGACCAGTCATTCGAAATGACTTCTCCATGCATTTTATGCATTGGTAAAAGCACTATGATGAAAAGTGTGATATGTTTTCAGGTATCTCCTATACTAATAGAGCCACATGCTCACCGGTTTGCCACATGATGTAGGCCTATGGACTGAACAAGAAACCACCAAAAATTTTAACCAGTCATCGTTCTCACAACACTGAGGACCAGTCATTCGAAATGACTTCTCCATGCATTTTATGCATTGGTAAAAGCACTATGATGAAAAGTGTGATATGTTTTCAGGTATCTCCTATACTAATAGAGCCACATGCTCACCGGTTTGCCACATGATGTAGGCCCATGGACTGAACAAGAAACCACCAAAAATTTTAACCAGTCATCATTCTCACAACACTGAGGACCAGTCATTCGAAATGACTTCTCCATGCATTTTATGCATTGGTAAAAGCACTATGATGAAAAGTGTGATATGTTTTCAGGTATCTCCTATACTAATAGAGCCACATGCTCACCGGTTTGCCACATGATGTAGGCCTATGGACTGAACAAGAAACCACCAAAAATTTTAACCAGTCATCGTTCTCACAACACTGAGGACCAGTCATTCGAAATGACTTCTCCATGCATTTTATGCATTGGTAAAAGCACTATGATGAAAAGTGTGATATGTTTTCAGGTATCTCCTATACTAATAGAGCCACATGCTCACCGGTTTGCCACATGATGTAGGCCCATGGACTGAACAAGAAACCACCAAAAATTTTAACCAGTCATCGTTCTCACAACACTGAGGACCAGTCATTCGAAATGACTTCTCCATGCATTTTATGCATTGGTAAAAGCACTATGATGAAAAGTGTGATATGTTTTCAGGTATCTCCTATACTAATAGAGTCACATGCTCACCGGTTTGCCACATGATGTAGGCCCATGGACTGAACAAGAAACCACCAAAAATTTTAACCAGTCATCGTTCTCACAACACTGAGGACCAGTCATTCGAATTGACTTCTCCATGCATTTTATGCATTGGTAAAAGCACTATGATGAAAAGAGTGATATGTTTTCAGGTATCTCCTATACTAATAGAGCCACATGCTCACCGGTTTGCCACATGATGTAGGCCTATGGACTGAACAAGAAACCACCAAAAATTTTAACCAGTCATCGTTCTCACAACACTGAGGACCAGTCATTCGAAATGACTTCTCCATGCATTTTATGCATTGGTAAAAAGCACTATGATGAAAAGTGTGATATGTTTTCAGGTATCTCCTATACTAATAGAGCCACATGCTCACCGGTGTGCCACATGATGTAGGCCTATGGACTGAACAAGAAACCACCAAAAATTTTAACCAGTCATCGTTCTCACAACACTGAGGACCAGTCATTCGAAATGACTTCTCCATGCATTTTATGCATTGGTAAAAGCACTATGATGAAAAGTGTGATATGTTTTCAGGTATCTCCTATACTAATAGAGCCACATGCTCACCGGTTTGCCACATGATGTAGGCCTATGGACTGAACAAGAAACCACCAAAAATTTTAACCAGTCATCGTTCTCACAACACTGAGGACCAGTCATTCGAAATGACTTCTCCATGCATTTTATGCATTGGTAAAAGCACTATGATGAAAAGTGTGATATGTTTTCAGGTATCTCCTATACTAATAGAGCCACATGCTCACCGGTTTGCCACATGATGTAGGCCTATGGACTGAACAAGAAACCACCAAAAATTTTAACCAGTCATCGTTCTCACAACACTGAGGACCAGTCATTCGAAATGACTTCTCCATGCATTTTATGCATTGGTAAAAGCACTATGATGAAAAGTGTGATATGTTTTCAGGTATCTCCTATACTAATAGAGCCACATGCTCACCGGTTTGCCACATGATGTAGGCCCATGGACTGAACAAGAAACCACCAAAAATTTTAACCAGTCATCGTTCTCACAACACTGAGGACCAGTCATTCGAAATGACTTCTCCATGCATTTTATGCATTGGTAAAAGCACTATGATGAAAAGTGTGATATGTTTTCAGGTATCTCCTATACTAATAGAGCCACATGCTCACCGGTTTGCCACATGATGTAGGCCTATGGACTGAACAAGAAACCACCAAAAATTTTAACCAGTCATCGTTCTCACAACACTGAGGACCAGTCATTCGAAATGACTTCTCCATGCATTTTATGCATTGGTAAAAGCACTATGATGAAAAGTGTGATATGTTTTCAGATATCTCCTATACTAATAGAGCCACATGCTCACCGGTTTGCCACATGATGTAGGCCTATGGACTGAACAAGAAACCACCAAAAATTTTAACCAGTCATCGTTCTCACAACACTGAGGACCAGTCATTCGAAATGACTTCTCCATGCATTTTATGCATTGGTAAAAGCACTATGATGAAAAGTGTGATATGTTTTCAGGTATCTCCTATACTAATAGAGCCACATGCTCACCGGTTTGCCACATGATGTAGGCCTATGGACTGAACAAGAAACCACCAAAAATTTTAACCAGTCATCGTACTCACAACACTGAGGACCAGTCATTCGAAATGACTTCTCCATGCATTTTATGCATTGGTAAAAGCACTATGATGAAAAGTGTGATATGTTTTCAGGTATCTCCTATACTAATAGAGCCACATGCTCACCGGTTTGCCACATGATGTAGGCCTATGGACTGAACAAGAAACCACCAAAAATTTTAACCAGTCATCGTTCTCACAACACTGAGGACCAGTCATTCGAAATGACTTCTCCATGCATTTTATGCATTGGTAAAAGCACTATGATGAAAAGTGTGATATGTTTTCAGGTATCTCCTATACTAATAGAGCCACATGCTCACCGGTTTGCCACATGATGTAGGCCCATGGACTGAACAAGAAACCACCAAAAATTTTAACCAGTCATCGTTCTCACAACACTGAGGACCAGTCATTCGAAATGACTTCTCCATGCATTTTATGCATTGGTAAAAGCACTATGATGAAAAGTGTGATATGTTTTCAGGTATCTCCTATACTAATAGAGTCACATGCTCACCGGTTTGCCACATGATGTAGGCCCATGGACTGAACAAGAAACCACCAAAAATTTTAACCAGTCATCGTTCTCACAACACTGAGGACCAGTCATTCGAATTGACTTCTCCATGCATTTTATGCATTGGTAAAAGCACTATGATGAAAAGAGTGATATGTTTTCAGGTATCTCCTATACTAATAGAGCCACATGCTCACCGGTTTGCCACATGATGTAGGCCTATGGACTGAACAAGAAACCACCAAAATTTTAACCAGTCATCGTTCTCACAACACTGAGGACCAGTCATTCGAAATGACTTCTCCATGCATTTTATGCATTGGTAAAAGCACTATGATGAAAAGTGTGATATGTTTTCAGGTATCTCCTATACTAATAGAGCCACATGCTCACCGGTTTGCCACATGATGTAGGCCTATGGACTGAACAAGAAACCACCAAAAATTTTAACCAGTCATCGTTCTCACAACACTGAGGACCAGTCATTCGAAATGACTTCTCCATGCATTTTATGCATTGGTAAAAGCACTATGATGAAAAGTGTGATATGTTTTCAGGTATCTCCTATACTAATAGAGCCACATGCTCACCGGTTTGCCACATGATGTAGGCCTATGGACTGAACAAGAAACCACCAAAAATTTTAACCAGTCATCGTTCTCACAACACTGAGGACCTGTCATTCGAAATGACTTCTCCATGCATTTTCTGCGTTGGTAAAAGCACTATGATGAAAAGTGTGATATGTTTTCAGGTATCTCCTATACTAATAGAGCCACATGCTCACCGGTTTGCCACATGATGTAGGCCTATGGACTGAACAAGAAACCACCAAAAATTTTAACCAGTCATCGTTCTCACAACACTGAGGACCAGTCATTCGAAATGACTTCTCCATGCATTTTATGCATTGGTAAAAAGCACTATGATGAAAAGTGTGATATGTTTTCAGGTATCTCCTATACTAATAGAGCCACATGCTCACCGGTGTGCCACATGATGTAGGCCTATGGACTGAACAAGAAACCACCAAAAATTTTAACCAGTCATCGTTCTCACAACACTGAGGACCAGTCATTCGAAATGACTTCTCCATGCATTTTATGCATTGGTAAAAGCACTATGATGAAAAGTGTGATATGTTTTCAGGTATCTCCTATACTAATAGAGCCACATGCTCACCGGTTTGCCACATGATGTAGGCCTATGGACTGAACAAGAAACCACCAAAAATTTTAACCAGTCATCGTTCTCACAACACTGAGGACAAGTCATTCGAAATGACTTCTCCATGCATTTTATGCATTGGTAAAAGCACTATGATGAAAAGTGTGATATGTTTTCAGGTATCTCCTATACTAATAGAGCCACATGCTCACCGGTTTGCCACATGATGTAGGCCTATGGACTGAACAAGAAACCACCAAAATTTTAACCAGTCATCGTTCTCACAACACTGAGGACCAGTCATTCGAAATGACTTCTCCATGCATTTTATGCATTGGTAAAAGCACTATGATGAAAAGTGTGATATGTTTTCAGGTATCTCCTATACTAATAGAGCCACATGCTCACCGGTTTGCCACATGATGTAGGCCTATGGACTGAACAAGAAACCACCAAAAATTTTAACCAGTCATCGTTCTCACAACACTGAGGACCAGTCATTCGAAATGACTTCTCCATGCATTTTATGCATTGGTAAAAGCACTATGATGAAAAGTGTGATATGTTTTCAGGTATCTCCTATACTAATAGAGCCACATGCTCACCGGTTTGCCACATGATGTAGGCCTATGGACTGAACAAGAAACCACCAAAAATTTTAACCAGTCATCGTTCTCACAACACTGAGGACCAGTCATTCAAAATGACTTCTCCATGCATTTTATGCATTGGTAAAAGCACTATGATGAAAAGTGTGATATGTTTTCAGGTATCTCCTATACTAATACAGCCACATGCTCACCGGTTTGCCACATGATGTAGGCCTATGGACTGAACAAGAAACCACCAAAAATTTTAACCAGTCATCGTTCTCACAACACTGAGGACCAGTCATTCGAAATGACTTCTCCATGCATTTTATGCATTGGTAAAAGCACTATGATGAAAAGTGTGATATGTTTTCAGGTATCTCCTATACTAATAGAGCCACATGCTCACCGGTTTGCCACATGATGTAGGCCTATGGACTGAACAAGAAACCACCAAAAATTTTAACCAGTCATCGTTCTCACAACACTGAGGACCAGTCATTCGAAATGACTTCTCCATGCATTTTATGCATTGGTAAAAGCACTATGATGAAAAGTGTGATATGTTTTCAGGTATCTCCTATACTAATAGAGCCACATGCTCACCGGTTTGCCACATGATGTAGGCCTATGGACTGAACAAGAAACCACCAAAAATTTTAACCAGTCATCGTTCTCACAACACTGAGGACCAGTCATTCGAAATGACTTCTCCATGCATTTTATGCATTGGTAAAAGCACTATGATGAAAAGTGTGATATGTTTTCAGGTATCTCCTATACTAATAGAGCCACATGCTCACCGGTTTGCCACATGATGTAGGCCCATGGACTGAACAAGAAACCACCAAAAATTTTAACCAGTCATCGTTCTCACAACACTGAGGACCAGTCATTCGAAATGACTTCTCCATGCATTTTATGCATTGGTAAAAGCACTATGATGAAAAGTGTGATATGTTTTCAGGTATCTCCTATACTAATAGAGCCACATGCTCACCGGTTTGCCACATGATGTAGGCCTATGGACTGAACAAGAAACCACCAAAAATTTTAACCAGTCATCGTTCTCACAACACTGAGGACCAGTCATTCGAAATGACTTCTCCATGCATTTTATGCATTGGTAAAAGCACGATGATGAAAAGTGTGATATGTTTTCAGGTATCTCCTATACTAATAGAGCCACATGCTCACCGGTTTGCCACATGATGTAGGCCTATGGACTGAACAAGAAACCACCAAAAATTTTAACCAGTCATCGTTCTCACAACACTGAGGACCAGTCATTCGAAATGACTTCTCCATGCATTTTATGCATTGGTAAAAGCACTATGATGAAAAGTGTGATATGTTTTCAGGTATCTCCTATACTAATAGAGCCACATGCTCACCGGTTTGCCACATGATGTAGGCCTATGGACTGAACAAGAAACCACCAAAAATTGTAACCAGTCATCGTTCTCACAACACTGAGGACCAGTCATTTGAAATGACTTCTCCATGCATTTTATGCATTGGTAAAAGCACTATGATGAAAAGTGTGATATGTTTTCAGGTATCTCCTATACTAATAGAGCCACATGCTCACCGGTTTGCCACATGATGTAGGCCCATGGACTAAACAAGAAACCACCAAAAATTTTAACCAGTCATCGTTCTCACAACACTGAGGACCAGTCATTCGAAATGACTTCTCCATGCATTTTATGCATTGGTAAAAGCACTATGATGAAAAGTGTGATATGTTTTCAGGTATCTCCTATACTAATAGAGCCACATGCTCACCGGTTTGCCACATGACGTAGGCCTATGGACTGAACAAGAAACCACCAAAAATTTTAACCAGTCATCGTTCTCACAACACTGAGGACCAGTCATTCGAAATGACTTCTCCATGCATTTTATGCATTGGTAAAAGCACTATGATGAAAAGTGTGATATGCTTTCAGGTATCTCCTATACTAATAGAGCCACATGCTCACCGGTTTGCCACATGATGTAGGCCTATGGACTGAACAAGAAACCACCAAAAATTTTAACCAGTCATCGTTCTCACAACACTGAGGACCAGTCATTCGAAATGACTTCTCCATGCATTTTATGCATTGGTAAAAGCACTATGATGAAAAGTGTGATATGTTTTCAGGTATCTCCTATACTAATAGAGCCACATGCTCACCGGTTTGCCACATGATGAAGGCCTATGGACTGAACAAGAAACCACCAAAAATTTTAACCAGTCATCGTTCTCACAACACTGAGGACCAGTCATTCGAAATGACTTCTCCATGCATTTTATGCATTGGTAAAAGCACTATGATGAAAAGTGTGATATGTTTTCAGGTATCTCCTATACTAATAGAGCCACATGCTCACCGGTTTGCCACATGATGTAGGCCTATGGACTGAACAAGAAACCACCAAAAATTTTAACCAGTCATCGTTCTCACAGCACTGAGGACCAGTCATTTGAAATGACTTCTCCATGCATTTTATGCATTGGTAAAAGCACTATGATGAAAAGTGTGATATGTTTTCAGGTATCTCCTATACTAATAGAGCCACATGCTCACCGGTTTGCCACATGATGTAGGCCCATGGACTGAACAAGAAACCACCAAAAATTTTAACCAGTCATCGTTCTCACAACACTGAGGACCAGTCATTCGAAATGACTTCTCCATGCATTTTATGCATTGGTAAAAGCACTATGATGAAAAGTGTGATATGTTTTCAGGTATCTCCTATACTAATAGAGCCACATGCTCACCGGTTTGCCACATGATGTAGGCCCATGGACTGAACAAGAAACCACCAAAAATTTTAACCAGTCATCGTTCTCACAACACTGAGGACCAGTCATTCGAAATGACTTCTCCATGCATTTTATGCATTGGTAAAAGCACTATGATGAAAAGTGTGATATGTTTTCAGGTATCTCCTATACTAATAGAGCCACATGCTCACCGGTTTGCCACATGATGTAGGCCTATGGACTGAACAAGAAACCACCAAAAATTTTAACCAGTCATCGTTCTCACAACACTGAGGACCAGTCATTTGAAATTACTTCTCCATGCATTTTATGCATTGGTAAAAGCACTATGATGAAAAGTGTGATATGTTTTCAGGTATCTCCTATACTAATAGAGCCACATGCTCACCGGTTTGCCACATGATGTAGGCCCATGGACTGAACAAGAAACCACCAAAAATTTTAACCAGTCATCGTTCTCACAACACTGAGGACCAGTCATTCGAAATGACTTCTCCATGCATTTTATGCATTGGTAAAAGCACTATGATGAAAAGTGTGATATGTTTTCAGGTATCTCCTATACTAATAGAGCCACATGCTCACCGGTTTGCCACATGATGTAGGCCCATGGACTGAACAAGAAACCACCAAAAATTTTAACCAGTCATCGTTCTCACAACACTGAGGACCAGTCATTCGAAATGACTTCTCCATGCATTTTATGCATTGGTAAAAGCACTATGATGAAAAGTGTGATATGTTTTCAGGTATCTCCTATACTAATAGAGCCACATGCTCACCGGTTTGCCACATGATGTAGGCCCATGGACTGAACAAGAAACCACCAAAAATTTTAACCAGTCATCGTTCTCACAACACTGAGGACCAGTCATTCGAAATGACTTCTCCATGCATTTTATGCATTGGTAAAAGCACTATGATGAAAAGTGTGATATGTTTTCAGGTATCTCCTATACTAATAGAGCCACATGCTCACCGGTTTGCCACATGATGTAGGCCTATGGACTGAACAAGAAACCACCAAAAATTTTAACCAGTTATCGTTCTCACAACACTGAGGACCAGTCATTCGAAATGACTTCTCAATGCATTTTATGCATTGGTAAAAGCACTATGATGAAAAGTGTGATATGTTTTCAGGTATCTCCTATACTTAATAGAGCCACATGCTCACCGGTTTGCCACATGATGTAGGCCTATGGACTGAACAAGAAACCACCAACAATTTTAACCAGTCATCGTTCTCACAACACTGAGGACCAGTCATTCGAAATGACTTCTCCATGCATTTTATGCATTGGTAAAAGCACTATGATGAAAAGTGTGATATGTTTTCAGGTATCTCCTATACTAATAGAGCCACATGCTCACCGGTTTGCCACATGATGTAGGCCTATGGACTGAACAAGAAACCACCAAAAATTTTAACCAGTCATCGTTCTCACAACACTGAGGACCAGTCATTCGAAATGACTTCTCCATGCATTTTATGCATTGGTAAAAGCACTATGATGAAAAGTGTGATATGTTTTCAGGTATCTCCTATACTAATAGAGCCACATGCTCACCGGTTTGCCACATGATGTAGGCCCATGGACTGAACAAGAAACCACCAAAAATTTTAACCAGTCATCGTTCTCACAACACTGAGGACCAGTCATTCGAAATGACTTCTCCATGCATTTTATGCATTGGTAAAAGCACTATGATGAAAAGTGTGATATGTTTTCAGGTATCTCCTATACTAATAGAGCCACATGCTCACCGGTTTGCCACATGATGTAGGCCTATGGACTGAACAAGAAACCACCAAAAATTTTAACCAGTCATCGTTCTCACAACACTGAGGACCAGTCATTCGAAATGACTTCTCCATGCATTTTATGCATTGGTAAAAGCACTATGATGAAAAGTGTGATATGTTTTCAGATATCTCCTATACTAATAGAGCCACATGCTCACCGGTTTGCCACATGATGTAGGCCTATGGACTGAACAAGAAACCACCAAAAATTTTAACCAGTCATCGTTCTCACAACACTGAGGACCAGTCATTCGAAATGACTTCTCCATGCATTTTATGCATTGGTAAAAGCACTATGATGAAAAGTGTGATATGTTTTCAGGTATCTCCTATACTAATAGAGCCACATGCTCACCGGTTTGCCACATGATGTAGGCCTATGGACTGAACAAGAAACCACCAAAAATTTTAACCAGTCATCGTACTCACAACACTGAGGACCAGTCATTCGAAATGACTTCTCCATGCATTTTATGCATTGGTAAAAGCACTATGATGAAAAGTGTGATATGTTTTCAGGTATCTCCTATACTAATAGAGCCACATGCTCACCGGTTTGCCACATGATGTAGGCCTATGGACTGACCAAGAAACCACCAAAAATTTTAACCAGTCATCGTTCTCACAACACTGAGGACCAGTCATTCGAAATTACTTCTCCATGCATTTTATGCATTGGTAAAAGCACTATGATGAAAAGTGTGATATGTTTTCAGGTATCTCCTATACTAATAGAGCCACATGCTCACCGGTTTGCCACATGATGTAGGCCTATGGACTGAACAAGAAACCACCAAAAATTTTAACCAGTCATCGTTCTCACAACACTGAGGACCAGTCATTCGAAATGACTTCTCCATGCATTTTATGCATTGGTAAAAGCACTATGATGAAAAGTGTGATATGTTTTCAGGTATCTCCTATACTAATAGAGCCACATGCTCACCGGTTTGCCACATGATGTAGGCCTATGGACTGAACAAGAAACCACCAAAAATTTTAACCAGTCATCGTTCTCACAACACTGAGGACCAGTCATTCGAAATGACTTCTCCATGCATTTTATGCATTGGTAAAAGCACTATGATGAAAAGTGTGATATGTTTTCAGGTATCTCCTATACTAATAGAGCCACATGCTCACCGGTTTGCCACATGATGTAGGCCAATGGACTGAACAAGAAACCACCAAAAATTTTAACCAGTCATCGTTCTCACAACACTGAGGACCAGTCATTCGAAATGACTTCTCCATGCATTTTATGCATTGGTAAAAGCACTATGATGAAAAGTGTGATATGTTTTCAGATATCTCCTATACTAATAGAGCCACATGCTCACCGGTTTGCCACATGATGTAGGCCTATGGACTGAACAAGAAACCACCAAAAATTTTAACCAGTCATCGTTCTCACAACACTGAGGACCAGTCATTCGAAATGACTTCTCCATGCATTTTATGCATTGGTAAAAGCACTATGATGAAAAGTGTGATATG
>NW_027193319.1:0-29227 GCF_032444005.1 Ranitomeya imitator | reverse complement strand
TTGACTTGTATTGGTATCGGATATCGGTATCGGCGATATCCGATATTTTTCGGGTATCGGCCGATACTATCCGATACCGATACTTTCAAGTATCGGACGGTATCGCTCAACACTACTGAGGACCAGTCATTCGAAATGACTTCTCCATGCATTTTATGCATTGGTAAAAGCACTATGATGAAAAGTGTGATATGTTTTCAGGTATCTCCTATACTAATAGAGCCACATGCTCACCGGTTTGCCACATGATGTAGGCCTATGGACTGAACAAGAAACCACCAAAAATTTTAACCAGTCATCGTTCTCACAACACTGAGGACCAGTCATTCGAAATGACTTCTCCTTGCATTTTATGCATTGGTAAAAGCACTATGATGAAAAGTGTGATATGTTTTCAGGTATCTCCTATATTAATAGAGCCACATGCTCACCGGTTTGCCACATGATGTAGGCCTATGGACTGAACAAGAAACCACCAAAAATTTTAACCAGTCATCGTTCTCACAACACTGAGGACCAGTCATTCGAAATGACTTCTCCATGCATTTTATGCATTGGTAAAAGCACTATGATGAAAAGTGTGATATGTTTTCAGGTATCTCCAATACTAATAGAGCCACATGCTCACCGGTTTGCCACATGATGTAGGCCTATGGACTGAACAAGAAACCACCAAAAATTTTAACCAGTCATCGTTCTCACAACACTGAGGACCAGTCATTCGAAATGACTTCTCCATGCATTTTATGCATTGGTAAAAGCACTATGATTGAAAAGTGTGATATGTTTTCAGGTATCTCCTATACTAATAGAGCCACATGCTCACCGGTTTGCCACATGATGTAGGCCTATGGACTGAACAAGAAACCACCAAAAATTTTAACCAGTCATCGTTCTCACAACACTGAGGACCAGTCATTCGAAATGACTTCTCCATGCATTTTATGCATTGGTAAAGGCACTATGATGAAAAGTGTGATATGTTTTCAGGTATCTCCTATACTAATAGAGCCACATGCTCACCGGTTTGCCACATGATGTAGGCCTATGGACTGAACAAGAAACCACCAAAAATTTTAACCAGTCATCGTTCTCACAACACTGAGGACCAGTCATTCGAAATGACTTCTCCATGCATTTTATGCATTGGTAAAAGCACTATAATGATGAAAAGTGTGATATGTTTTCAGGTATCTCCTATACTAATAGAGCCACATGCTCACCGGTTTGCCACATGATGTAGGCCTATGGACTGAACAAGAAACCACCAAAAATTTTAACCAGTCATCGTTCTCACAACACTGAGGACCAGTCATTCGAAATGACTTCTCCATGCATTTTATGCATTGGTAAAAGCACTATGATGAAAAGTGTGATATGTTTTCAGGTATCTCCTATACTAATAGAGCCACATGCTCACCGGTTTGCCACATGATGTAGGCCTATGGACTGAACAAGAAACCACCAAAAATTTTAACCAGTCATCGTTCTCACAACACTGAGGACCAGTCATTCGAAATGACTTCTCCATGCATTTTATGCATTGGTAAAAGCACTATGATGAAAAGTGTGATATGTTTTCAGGTATCTCCTATACTAATAGAGCCACATGCTCACCGGTTTGCCACATGATGTAGGCCTATGGACTGAACAAGAAACCACCAAAAATTTTAACCAGTCATCGTTCTCACAACACTGAGGACCAGTCATTCGAAATGACTTCTCCATGCATTTTATGCATTGGTAAAAGCACTATGATGAAAAGTGTGATATGTTTTCAGGTATCTCCTATACTAATAGAGCCACATGCTCACCGGTTTGCCACATGATGTAGGCCTATGGACTGAACAAGAAACCACCAAAAATTTTAACCAGTCATCGTTCTCACAACACTGAGGACCAGTCATTCGAAATGACTTCTCCATGCATTTTATGCATTGGTAAAAGCACTATGATGAAAAGTGTGATATGTTTTCAGGTATCTCCTATACTAATAGAGCCACATGCTCACCGGTTTTGCCACATGATGTAGGCCTATGGACTGAACAAGAAACCACCAAAAATTTTAACCAGTCATCGTTCTCACAACACTGAGGACCAGTCATTCGAAATGACTTCTCCATGCATTTTATGCATTGGTAAAAGCACTATGATGAAAAGTGTGATATGTTTTCAGGTATCTCCTATACTAATAGAGCCACATGCTCACCGGTTTGCCACATGATGTAGGCCTATGGACTGAACAAGAAACCACCAAAAATTTTAACCAGTCATCGTTCTCACAACACTGAGGACCAGTCATTCGAAATGACTTCTCCATGCATTTTATGCATTGGTAAAAGCACTATGATGAAAAGTGTGATATGTTTTCAGGTATCTCCTATACTAATAGAGCCACATGCTCACCGGTTTGCCACATGATGTAGGCCTATGGACTGAACAAGAAACCACCAAAAATTTTAACCAGTCATCGTTCTCACAACACTGAGGACCAGTCATTCGAAATGACTTCTCCATGCATTTTATGCATTGGTAAAAGCACTATGATGAAAAGTGTGATATGTTTTCAGGTATCTCCTATACTAATAGAGCCACATGCTCACCGGTTTGCCACATGATGTAGGCCTATGGACTGAACAAGAAACCACCAAAAATTTTAACCAGTCATCGTTCTCACAACACTGAGGACCAGTCATTCGAAATGACTTCTCCATGCATTTTATGCATTGGTAAAAGCACTATGATGAAAAGTGTGATATGTTTTCAGGTATCTCCTATACTAATAGAGCCACATGCTCACCGGTTTGCCACATGATGTAGGCCTATGGACTGAACAAGAAACCACCAAAAATTTTAACCAGTCATCGTTCTCACAACACTGAGGACCAGTCATTCGAAATGACTTCTCCATGCATTTTATGCATTGGTAAAAGCACTATGATGAAAAGTGTGATATGTTTTCAGGTATCTCCTATACTAATAGAGCCACATGCTCACCGTTTTGCCACATGATGTAGGCCTATGGACTGAACAAGAAACCACCAAAAATTTTAACCAGTCATCGTTCTCACAACACTGAGGACCAGTCATTCGAAATGACTTCTCCATGCATTTTATGCATTGGTAAAAGCACTATGATGAAAAGTGTGATATGTTTTCAGGTATCTCCTATACTAATAGAGCCACATGCTCACCGGTTTGCCACATGATGTAGGCCTATGGACTGAACAAGAAACCACCAAAAATTTTAACCAGTCATCGTTCTCACAACACTGAGGACCAGTCATTCGAAATGACTTCTCCATGCATTTTATGCATTGGTAAAAGCACTATGATGAAAAGTGTGATATGTTTTCAGGTATCTCCTATACTAATAGAGCCACATGCTCACCGGTTTGCCACATGATGTAGGCCTATGGACTGAACAAGAAACCACCAAAAATTTTAACCAGTCATCGTTCTCACAACACTGAGGACCAGTCATTCGAAATGACTTCTCCATGCATTTTATGCATTGGTAAAAGCACTATGATGAAAAGTGTGATATGTTTTCAGGTATCTCCTATACTAATAGAGCCACATGCTCACCGGTTTGCCACATGATGTAGGCCTATGGACTGAACAAGAAACCACCAAAAATTTTAACCAGTCATCGTTCTCACAACACTGAGGACCAGTCATTCGAAATGACTTCTCCATGCATTTTATGCATTGGTAAAAGCACTATGATGAAAAGTGTGATATGTTTTCAGGTATCTCCTATACTAATAGAGCCACATGCTCACCGGTTTGCCACATGATGTAGGCCTATGGACTGAACAAGAAACCACCAAAAATTTTAACCAGTCATCGTTCTCACAACACTGAGGACCAGTCATTCGAAATGACTTCTCCATGCATTTTATGCATTGGTAAAAGCACTATGATGAAAAGTGTGATATGTTTTCAGGTATCTCCTATACTAATAGAGCCACATGCTCACCGGTTTGCCACATGATGTAGGCCTATGGACTGAACAAGAAACCACCAAAAATTTTAACCAGTCATCGTTCTCACAACACTGAGGACCAGTCATTCGAAATGACTTCTCCATGCATTTTATGCATTGGTAAAAGCACTATGATGAAAAGTGTGATATGTTTTCAGGTATCTCCTATACTAATAGAGCCACATGCTCACCGGTTTGCCACATGATGTAGGCCTATGGACTGAACAAGAAACCACCAAAAATTTTAACCAGTCATCGTTCTCACAACACTGAGGACCAGTCATTCGAAATGACTTCTCCATGCATTTTATGCATTGGTAAAAGCACTATGATGAAAAGTGTGATATGTTTTCAGGTATCTCCTATACTAATAGAGCCACATGCTCACCGGTTTGCCACATGATGTAGGCCTATGGACTGAACAAGAAACCACCAAAAATTTTAACCAGTCATCGTTCTCACAACACTGAGGACCAGTCATTCGAAATGACTTCTCCATGCATTTTATGCATTGGTAAAAGCACTATGATGAAAAGTGTGATATGTTTTCAGGTATCTCCTATACTAATAGAGCCACATGCTCACCGGTTTGCCACATGATGTAGGCCTATGGACTGAACAAGAAACCACCAAAAATTTTAACCAGTCATCGTTCTCACAACACTGAGGACCAGTCATTCGAAATGACTTCTCCATGCATTTTATGCATTGGTAAAAGCACTATGATGAAAAGTGTGATATGTTTTCAGGTATCTCCTATACTAATAGAGCCACATGCTCACCGGTTTGCCACATGATGTAGGCCTATGGACTGAACAAGAAACCACCAAAAATTTTAACCAGTCATCGTTCTCACAACACTGAGGACCAGTCATTCGAAATGACTTCTCCATGCATTTTATGCATTGGTAAAAGCACTATGATGAAAAGTGTGATATGTTTTCAGGTATCTCCTATACTAATAGAGCCACATGCTCACCGGTTTGCCACATGATGTAGGCCTATGGACTGAACAAGAAACCACCAAAAATTTTAACCAGTCATCGTTCTCACAACACTGAGGACCAGTCATTCGAAATGACTTCTCCATGCATTTTATGCATTGGTAAAAGCACTATGATGAAAAGTGTGATATGTTTTCAGGTATCTCCTATACTAATAGAGCCACATGCTCACCGGTTTGCCACATGATGTAGGCCTATGGACTGAACAAGAAACCACCAAAAATTTTAACCAGTCATCGTTCTCACAACACTGAGGACCAGTCATTCGAAATGACTTCTCCATGCATTTTATGCATTGGTAAAAGCACTATGATGAAAAGTGTGATATGTTTTCAGGTATCTCCTATACTAATAGAGCCACATGCTAACCGGTTTGCCACATGATGTAGGCCTATGGACTGAACAAGAAACCACCAAAAATTTTAACCAGTCATCGTTCTCACAACACTGAGGACCAGTCATTCGAAATGACTTCTCCATGCATTTTATGCATTGGTAAAAGCACTATGATGAAAAGTGTGATATGTTTTCAGGTATCTCCTATACTAATAGAGCCACATGCTCACCGGTTTGCCACATGATGTAGGCCTATGGACTGAACAAGAACAAACCACCAAAAATTTTAACCAGTCATCGTTCTCACAACACTGAGGACCAGTCATTCGAAATGACTTCTCCATGCATTTTATGCATTGGTAAAAGCACTATGATGAAAAGTGTGATATGTTTTCAGGTATCTCCTATACTAATAGAGCCACATGCTCACCGGTTTGCCACATGATGTAGGCCTATGGACTGAACAAGAAACCACCAAAAATTTTAACCAGTCCATCGTTCTCACAACACTGAGGACCAGTCATTCGAAATGACTTCTCCATGCATTTTATGCATTGGTAAAAGCACTATGATGAAAAGTGTGATATGTTTTCAGGTATCTCCTATACTAATAGAGCCACATGCTCACCGGTTTGCCACATGATGTAGGCCTATGGACTGAACAAGAAACCACCAAAATTTTAACCAGTCATCGTTCTCACAACACTGAGGACCAGTCATTCGAAATGACTTCTCCATGCATTTTATGCATTGGTAAAAGCACTATGATGAAAAGTGTGATATGTTTTCAGGTATCTCCTATACTAATAGAGCCACATGCTCACCGGTTTGCCACATGATGTAGGCCTATGGACTGAACAAGAAACCACCAAAAATTTTAACCAGTCATCGTTCTCACAACACTGAGGACCAGTCATTCGAAATGACTTCTCCATGCATTTTATGCATTGGTAAAAGCACTATGATGAAAAGTGTGATATGTTTTCAGGTATCTCCTATACTAATAGAGCCACATGCTCACCGGTTTGCCACATGATGTAGGCCTATGGACTGAACAAGAAACCACCAAAAATTTTAACCAGTCATCGTTCTCACAACACTGAGGACCAGTCATTCGAAATGACTTCTCCATGCATTTTATGCATTGGTAAAAGCACTATGATGAAAAGTGTGATATGTTTTCAGGTATCTCCTATACTAATAGAGCCACATGCTCACCGGTTTGCCACATGATGTAGGCCTATGGACTGAACAAGAAACCACCAAAAATTTTAACCAGTCATCGTTCTCACAACACTGAGGACCAGTCATTCGAAATGACTTCTCCATGCATTTTATGCATTGGTAAAAGCACTATGATGAAAAGTGTGATATGTTTTCAGGTATCTCCTATACTAATAGAGCCACATGCTCACCGGTTTGCCACATGATGTAGGCCTATGGACTGAACAAGAAACCACCAAAAATTTTAACCAGTCATCGTTCTCACAACACTGAGGACCAGTCATTCGAAATGACTTCTCCATGCATTTTATGCATTGGTAAAAGCACTATGATGAAAAGTGTGATATGTTTTCAGGTATCTCCTATACTAATAGAGCCACATGCTCACCGGTTTGCCACATGATGTAGGCCTATGGACTGAACAAGAAACCACCAAAAATTTTAACCAGTCATCGTTCTCACAACACTGAGGACCAGTCATTCGAAATGACTTCTCCATGCATTTTATGCATTGGTAAAAGCACTATGATGAAAAGTGTGATATGTTTTCAGGTATCTCCTATACTAATAGAGCCACATGCTCACCGGTTTGCCACATGATGTAGGCCTATGGACTGAACAAGAAACCACCAAAAATTTTAACCAGTCATCGTTCTCACAACACTGAGGACCAGTCATTCGAAATGACTTCTCCATGCATTTTATGCATTGGTAAAAGCACTATGATGAAAAGTGTGATATGTTTTCAGGTATCTCCTATACTAATAGAGCCACATGCTCACCGGTTTGCCACATGATGTAGGCCTATGGACTGAACAAGAAACCACCAAAAATTTTAACCAGTCATCGTTCTCACAACACTGAGGACCAGTCATTCGAAATGACTTCTCCATGCATTTTATGCATTGGTAAAAGCACTATGATGAAAAGTGTGATATGTTTTCAGGTATCTCCTATACTAATAGAGCCACATGCTCACCGGTTTGCCACATGATGTAGGCCTATGGACTGAACAAGAAACCACCAAAAATTTTAACCAGTCATCGTTCTCACAACACTGAGGACCAGTCATTCGAAATGACTTCTCCATGCATTTTATGCATTGGTAAAAGCACTATGATGAAAAGTGTGATATGTTTTCAGGTATCTCCTATACTAATAGAGCCACATGCTCACCGGTTTGCCACATGATGTAGGCCTATGGACTGAACAAGAAACCACCAAAAATTTTAACCAGTCATCGTTCTCACAACACTGAGGACCAGTCATTCGAAATGACTTCTCCATGCATTTTATGCATTGGTAAAAGCACTATGATGAAAAGTGTGATATGTTTTCAGGTATCTCCTATACTAATAGAGCCACATGCTCACCGGTTTGCCACATGATGTAGGCCTATGGACTGAACAAGAAACCACCAAAAATTTTAACCAGTCATCGTTCTCACAACACTGAGGACCAGTCATTCGAAATGACTTCTCCATGCATTTTATGCATTGGTAAAAGCACTATGATGAAAAGTGTGATATGTTTTCAGGTATCTCCTATACTAATAGAGCCACATGCTCACCGGTTTGCCACATGATGTAGGCCTATGGACTGAACAAGAAACCACCAAAAATTTTAACCAGTCATCGTTCTCACAACACTGAGGACCAGTCATTCGAAATGACTTCTCCATGCATTTTATGCATTGGTAAAAGCACTATGATGAAAAGTGTGATATGTTTTCAGGTATCTCCTATACTAATAGAGCCACATGCTCACCGGTTTGCCACATGATGTAGGCCTATGGACTGAACAAGAAACCACCAAAAATTTTAACCAGTCATCGTTCTCACAACACTGAGGACCAGTCATTCGAAATGACTTCTCCATGCATTTTATGCATTGGTAAAAGCACTATGATGAAAAGTGTGATATGTTTTCAGGTATCTCCTATACTAATAGAGCCACATGCTCACCGGTTTGCCACATGATGTAGGCCTATGGACTGAACAAGAAACCACCAAAAATTTTAACCAGTCATCGTTCTCACAACACTGAGGACCAGTCATTCGAAATGACTTCTCCATGCATTTTATGCATTGGTAAAAGCACTATGATGAAAAGTGTGATATGTTTTCAGGTATCTCCTATACTAATAGAGCCACATGCTCACCGGTTTGCCACATGATGTAGGCCTATGGACTGAACAAGAAACCACCAAAATTTTAACCAGTCATCGTTCTCACAACACTGAGGACCAGTCATTCGAAATGACTTCTCCATGCATTTTATGCATTGGTAAAAGCACTATGATGAAAAGTGTGATATGTTTTCAGGTATCTCCTATACTAATAGAGCCACATGCTCACCGGTTTGCCACATGATGTAGGCCTATGGACTGAACAAGAAACCACCAAAAATTTTAACCAGTCATCGTTCTCACAACACTGAGGACCAGTCATTCGAAATGACTTCTCCATGCATTTTATGCATTGGTAAAAGCACTATGATGAAAAGTGTGATATGTTTTCAGGTATCTCCTATACTAATAGAGCCACATGCTCACCGGTTTGCCACATGATGTAGGCCTATGGACTGAACAAGAAACCACCAAAAATTTTAACCAGTCATCGTTCTCACAACACTGAGGACCAGTCATTCGAAATGACTTCTCCATGCATTTTATGCATTGGTAAAAGCACTATGATGAAAAGTGTGATATGTTTTCAGGTATCTCCTATACTACTAGAGCCACATGCTCACCGGTTTGCCACATGATGTAGGCCTATGGACTGAACAAGAAACCACCAAAAATTTTAACCAGTCATCGTTCTCACAACACTGAGGACCAGTCATTCGAAATGACTTCTCCATGCATTTTATGCATTGGTAAAAGCACTATGATGAAAAGTGTGATATGTTTTCAGGTATCTCCTATACTAATAGAGCCACATGCTCACCGGTTTGCCACATGATGTAGGCCTATGGACTGAACAAGAAACCACCAAAAATTTTAAGCAGTCATCGTTCTCACAACACTGAGGACCAGTCATTCGAAATGACTTCTCCATGCATTTTATGCATTGGTAAAAGCACTATGATGAAAAGTGTGATATGTTTTCAGGTATCTCCTATACTAATAGAGCCACATGCTCACCGGTTTGCCACATGATGTAGGCCTATGGACTGAACAAGAAACCACCAAAAATTTTAACCAGTCATCGTTCTCACAACACTGAGGACCAGTCATTCGAAATGACTTCTCCATGCATTTTATGCATTGGTAAAAGCACTATGATGAAAAGTGTGATATGTTTTCAGGTATCTCCTATACTAATAGAGCCACATGCTCACCGGTTTGCCACATGATGTAGGCCTATGGACTGAACAAGAAACCACCAAAAATTTTAACCAGTCATCGTTCTCACAACACTGAGGACCAGTCATTCGAAATGACTTCTCCATGCATTTTATGCATTGGTAAAAGCACTATGATGAAAAGTGTGATATGTTTTCAGGTATCTCCTATACTAATAGAGCCACATGCTCACCGGTTTGCCACATGATGTAGGCCTATGGACTGAACAAGAAACCACCAAAAATTTTAACCAGTCATCGTTCTCACAACACTGAGGACCAGTCATTCGAAATGACTTCTCCATGCATTTTATGCATTGGTAAAAGCACTATGATGAAAAGTGTGATATGTTTTCAGGTATCTCCTATACTAATAGAGCCACATGCTCACCGGTTTGCCACATGATGTAGGCCTATGGACTGAACAAGAAACCACCAAAAATTTTAACCAGTCATCGTTCTCACAACACTGAGGACCAGTCATTCGAAATGACTTCTCCATGCATTTTATGCATTGGTAAAAGCACTATGATGAAAAGTGTGATATGTTTTCAGGTATCTCCTATACTAATAGAGCCACATGCTCACCGGTTTGCCACATGATGTAGGCCTATGGACTGAACAAGAAACCACCAAAAATTTTAACCAGTCATCGTTCTCACAACACTGAGGACCAGTCATTCGAAATGACTTCTCCATGCATTTTATGCATTGGTAAAAGCACTATAATGAAAAGTGTGATATGTTTTCAGGTATCTCCTATACTAATAGAGCCACATGCTCACCGGTTTGCCCACATGATGTAGGCCTATGGACTGAACAAGAAACCACCAAAAATTTTAACCAGTCATCGTTCTCACAACACTGAGGACCAGTCATTCGAAATGACTTCTCCATGCATTTTATGCATTGGTAAAAGCACTATGATGAAAAGTGTGATATGTTTTCAGGTATCTCCTATACTAATAGAGCCACATGCTCACCGGTTTGCCACATGATGTAGGCCTATGGACTGAACAAGAAACCACCAAAAATTTTAACCAGTCATCGTTCTCACAACACTGAGGACCAGTCATTCGAAATGACTTCTCCATGCATTTTATGCATTGGTAAAAGCACTATGATGAAAAGTGTGATATGTTTTCAGGTATCTCCTATACTAATAGAGCCACATGCTCACCGGTTTGCCACATGATGTAGGCCTATGACTGAACAAGAAACCACCAAAAATTTTAACCAGTCATCGTTCTCACAACACTGAGGACCAGTCATTCGAAATGACTTCTCCATGCATTTTATGCATTGGTAAAAGCACTATGATGAAAAGTGTGATATGTTTTCAGGTATCTCCTATACTAATAGAGCCACATGCTCACCGGTTTGCCACATGATGTAGGCCTATGGACTGAACAAGAAACCACCAAAAATTTTAACCAGTCATCGTTCTCACAACACTGAGGACCAGTCATTCGAAATGACTTCTCCATGCATTTTATGCATTGGTAAAAGCACTATGATGAAAAGTGTGATATGTTTTCAGGTATCTCCGATACTAATAGAGCCACATGCTCACCGGTTTGCCACATGATGTAGGGCCTATGGACTGAACAAGAAACCACCAAAAATTTTAACCAGTCATCGTTCTCACAACACTGAGGACCAGTCATTCGAAATGACTTCTCCATGCATTTTATGCATTGGTAAAAGCACTATGATGAAAAGTGTGATATGTTTTCAGGTATCTCCTATACTAATAGAGCCACATGCTCACCGGTTTGCCACATGATGTAGGCCTATGGACTGAACAAGAAACCACCAAAAATTTTAACCAGTCATCGTTCTCACAACACTGAGGACCAGTCATTCGAAATGACTTCTCCATGCATTTTATGCATTGGTAAAAGCACTATGATGAATAGTGTGATATGTTTTCAGGTATCTCCTATACTAATAGAGCCACATGCTCACCGGTTTCCCACATGATGTAGGCCTATGGACTGAACAAGAAACCACCAAAAATTTTAACCAGTCATCGTTCTCACAACACTGAGGACCAGTCATTCGAAATGACTTCTCCATGCATTTTATGCATTGGTAAAAGCACTATGATGAAAAGTGTGATATGTTTTCAGGTATCTCCTATACTAATAGAGCCACATGCTCACCGGTTTGCCACATGATGTAGGCCTATGGACTGAACAAGAAACCACCAAAAATTTTAACCAGTCATCGTTCTCACAACACTGAGGACCAGTCATTCGAAATGACTTCTCCATGCATTTTATGCATTGGTAAAAGCACTATGATGAAAAGTGTGATATGTTTTCAGGTATCTCCTATACTAATAGAGCCACATGCTCACCGGTTTGCCACATGATGTAGGCCTATGGACTGAACAAGAAACCACCAAAAATTTTAACAGTCATCGTTCTCACAACACTGAGGACCAGTCATTCGAAATGACTTCTCCATGCATTTTATGCATTGGTAAAAGCACTATGATGAAAAGTGTGATATGTTTTCAGGTATCTCCTATACTAATAGAGCCACATGCTCACCGGTTTGCCACATGATGTAGGCCTATGGACTGAACAAGAAACCACCAAAAATTTTAACCAGTCATCGTTCTCACAACACTGAGGACCAGTCATTCGAAATGACTTCTCCATGCATTTTATGCATTGGTAAAAGCACTATGATGAATAGTGTGATATGTTTTCAGGTATCTCCTATACTAATAGAGCCACATGCTCACCGGTTTGCCACATGATGTAGGCCTATGGACTGAACAAGAAACCACCAAAAATTTTAACCAGTCATCGTTCTCACAACACTGAGGACCAGTCATTCGAAATGACTTCTCCATGCATTTTATGCATTGGTAAAAGCACTATGATGAAAAGTGTGATATGTTTTCAGGTATCTCCTATACTAATAGAGCCACATGCTCACCGGTTTGCCACATGATGTAGGCCTATGGACTGAACAAGAAACCACCAAAAATTTTAACCAGTCATCGTTCTCACAACACTGAGGACCAGTCATTCGAAATGACTTCTCCATGCATTTTATGCATTGGTAAAAGCACTATGATGAAAAGTGTGATATGTTTTCAGGTATCTCCTATATTAATAGAGCCACATGCTCACCGGTTTGCCACATGATGTAGGCCTATGGACTGAACAAGAAACCACCAAAAATTTTAACCAGTCATCGTTCTCACAACACTGAGGACCAGTCATTCGAAATGACTTCTCCATGCATTTTATGCATTGGTAAAAGCACTATGATGAAAAGTGTGATATGTTTTCAGGTATCTCCTATACTAATAGAGCCACATGCTCACCGGTTTGCCACATGATGTAGGCCTATGGACTGAACAAGAAACCACCAAAAATTTTAACCAGTCATCGTTCTCACAACACTGAGGACCAGTCATTCGAAATGACTTCTCCATGCATTTTATGCATTGGTAAAAGCACTATGATTGAAAAGTGTGATATGTTTTCAGGTATCTCCTATACTAATAGAGCCACATGCTCACCGGTTTGCCACATGATGTAGGCCTATGGACTGAACAAGAAACCACCAAAAATTTTAACCAGTCATCGTTCTCACAACACTGAGGACCAGTCATTCGAAATGACTTCTCCATGCATTTTATGCATTGGTAAAGGCACTATGATGAAAAGTGTGATATGTTTTCAGGTATCTCCTATACTAATAGAGCCACATGCTCACCGGTTTGCCACATGATGTAGGCCTATGGACTGAACAAGAAACCACCAAAAATTTTAACCAGTCATCGTTCTCACAACACTGAGGACCAGTCATTCGAAATGACTTCTCCATGCATTTTATGCATTGGTAAAAGCACTATAATGAAAAGTGTGATATGTTTTCAGGTATCTCCTATACTAATAGAGCCACATGCTCACCGGTTTGCCACATGATGTAGGCCTATGGACTGAACAAGAAACCACCAAAAATTTTAACCAGTCATCGTTCTCACAACACTGAGGACCAGTCATTCGAAATGACTTCTCCATGCATTTTATGCATTGGTAAAAGCACTATGATGAAAAGTGTGATATGTTTTCAGGTATCTCCTATACTAATAGAGCCACATGCTCACCGGTTTGCCACATGATGTAGGCCTATGGACTGAACAAGAAACCACCAAAAATTTTAACCAGTCATCGTTCTCACAACACTGAGGACCAGTCATTCGAAATGACTTCTCCATGCATTTTATGCATTGGTAAAAGCACTATGATGAAAAGTGTGATATGTTTTCAGGTATCTCCTATACTAATAGAGCCACATGCTCACCGGTTTGCCACATGATGTAGGCCTATGGACTGAACAAGAAACCACCAAAAATTTTAACCAGTCATCGTTCTCACAACACTGAGGACCAGTCATTCGAAATGACTTCTCCATGCATTTTATGCATTGGTAAAAGCACTATGATGAAAAGTGTGATATGTTTTCAGGTATCTCCTATACTAATAGAGCCACATGCTCACCGGTTTGCCACATGATGTAGGCCTATGGACTGAACAAGAAACCACCAAAAATTTTAACCAGTCATCGTTCTCACAACACTGAGGACCAGTCATTCGAAATGACTTCTCCATGCATTTTATGCATTGGTAAAAGCACTATGATGAAAAGTGTGATATGTTTTCAGGTATCTCCTATACTAATAGAGCCACATGCTCACCGGTTTGCCACATGATGTAGGCCTATGGACTGAACAAGAAACCACCAAAAATTTTAACCAGTCATCATTCTCACAACACTGAGGACCAGTCATTCGAAATGACTTCTCCATGCATTTTATGCATTGGTAAAAGCACTATGATGAAAAGTGTGATATGTTTTCAGGTATCTCCTATACTAATAGAGCCACATGCTCACCGGTTTGCCACATGATGTAGGCCTATGGACTGAACAAGAAACCACCAAAAATTTTAACCAGTCATCGTTCTCACAACACTGAGGACCAGTCATTCGAAATGACTTCTCCATGCATTTTATGCATTGGTAAAAGCACTATGATGAAAAGTGTGATATGTTTTCAGGTATCTCCTATACTAATAGAGCCACATGCTCACCGGTTTGCCACATGATGTAGGCCTATGGACTGAACAAGAAACCACCAAAAATTTTAACCAGTCATCGTTCTCACAACACTGAGGACCAGTCATTCGAAATGACTTCTCCATGCATTTTATGCATTGGTAAAAGCACTATGATGAAAAGTGTGATATGTTTTCAGGTATCTCCTATACTAATAGAGCCACATGCTCACCGGTTTGCCACATGATGAAGGCCTATGGACTGAACAAGAAACCACCAAAAATTTTAACCAGTCATCGTTCTCACAACACTGAGGACCAGTCATTCGAAATGACTTCTCCATGCATTTTATGCATTGGTAAAAGCACTATGATGAAAAGTGTGATATGTTTTCAGGTAGCTCCTATACTAATAGAGCCACATGCTCACCGGTTTGCCACATGATGTAGGCCTATGGACTGAACAAGAAACCACCAAAAATTTTAACCAGTCATCGTTCTCACAACACTGAGGACCAGTCATTCGAAATGACTTCTCCATGCATTTTATGCATTGGTAAAAGCACTATGATGAAAAGTGTGATATGTTTTCAGGTATCTCCTATACTAATAGAGCCACATGCTCACCGTTTTGCCACATGATGTAGGCCTATGGACTGAGCAAGAAACCACCAAAAATTTTAACCAGTCATCGTTCTCACAACACTGAGGACCAGTCATTCGAAATGACATCTCCATGCATTTTATGCATTGGTAAAAGCACTATGATTGAAAAGTGTGATATGTTTTCAGGTATCTCCTATACTAATAGAGCCACATGCTCACCGGTTTGCCACATGATGTAGGCCTATGGACTGAACAAGAAACCACCAAAAATTTTAACCAGTCATCGTTCTCACAACACTGAGGACCAGTCATTCGAAATGACTTCTCCATGCATTTTATGCATTGGTAAAGGCACTATGATGAAAAGTGTGATATGTTTTCAGGTATCTCCTATACTAATAGAGCCACATGCTCACCGGTTTGCCACATGATGTAGGCCTATGGACTGAACAAGAAACCACCAAAAATTTTAACCAGTCATCGTTCTCACAACACTGAGGACCAGTCATTCGAAATGACTTCTCCATGCATTTTATGCATTGGTAAAAGCACTATGATGAAAAGTGTGATATGTTTTCAGGTATCTCCTATACTAATAGAGCCACATGCTCACCGGTTTGCCACATGATGTAGGCCTATGGACTGAACAAGAAACCACCAAAAATTTTAACCAGTCATCGTTCTCACAACACTGAGGACCAGTCATTCGAAATGACTTCTCCATGCATTTTATGCATTGGTAAAAGCACTATGATGAAAAGTGTGATATGTTTTCAGGTATCTCCTATACTAATAGAGCCACATGCTCACCGGTTTGCCACATGATGTAGGCCTATGGACTGAACAAGAAACCACCAAAAATTTTAACCAGTCATCGTTCTCACAACACTGAGGACCAGTCATTCATAGTAACATAGTAACATAGTTAGTAAGGCCGAAAAAAGACATTTGTCCATCCAGTTCAGCCTATATTCCATCATAATAAATCCCCAGATCTACGTCCTTCTACAGAACCTAATAATTGTATGATACAATATTGTTCTGCTCCAGGAAGACATCCAGGCCTCTCTTGAACCCCTCGACTGAGTTCGCCATCACCACCTCCTCAGGCAAGCAATTCCAGATTCTCACTGCCCTAACAGTAAAGAATCCTCTTCTATGTTGGTGGAAAAACCTTCTCTCCTCCAGACGCAATGAATGCCCCCTTGTGCCCGTCACCTTCCTTGGTATAAACAGATCCTCAGCGAGATATTTGTATTGTTCCCTTATATACTTATACATGGTTATTAGATCGCCCCTCAGTCGTCTTTTTTCTAGACTAAATAATCCTAATTTTGCTAATCTATCTGGGTATTGTAGTTCTCCCATCCCCTTTATTAATTTTGTTGCCCTCCTTTGTACTCTCTCTAGTTCCATTATATCCTTCCTGAGCACCGGTGCCCAAAACTGGACACAGTACTCCATGTGCGGTCTAACTAGGGATTTGTACAGAGGCAGTATAATGCTCTCATCATGTGTATCCAGACCTCTTTTAATGCACCCCATGATCCTGTTTGCCTTGGCAGCTGCTGCCTGGCACTGGCTGCTCCAGGTAAGTTTATCATTAACTAGGATCCCCAAGTCCTTCTCCCTGTCAGATTTACCCAGTGGTTTCCCGTTCAGTGTGTAATGGTGATATTGATTCCCTCTTCCCATGTGTATAACCTTACATTTATCATTGTTAAACCTCATCTGCCACCTTTCAGCCCAAGTTTCCAACTTATCCAGATCCATCTGTAGCAGAATACTATCTTCTCTTGTATTAACTGCTTTACATAGTTTTGTATCATCTGCAAATATCGATATTTTACTGTGTAAACCTTCTACCAGATCATTAATGAATATGTTGAAGAGAACAGGTCCCAATACTGACCCCTGCGGTACCCCACTGGTCACAGCGACCCAGTTAGAGACTATACCATTTATAACCACCCTCTGCTTTCTATCACTAAGCCAGTTACTAACCCATTTACACACATTTTCCCCCAGACCAAGCATTCTCATTTTGTGTACCAACCTCTTGTGCGGCACGGTATCAAACGCTTTGGAAAAATCGAGATATACCACGTCCAATGACTCACCGTGGTCCAGTCTATAGCTTACCTCTTCATAAAAACTGATTAGATTGGTTTGACAGGAGCGATTTCTCATAAACCCATGCTGATATGGAGTTAAACAGTTATTCTCATTGAGATAATCCAGAATAACATCCCTCAGAAACCCTTCAAATATTTTACCAACAATAGAGGTTAGACTTACTGGCCTATAATTTCCAGGTTCACTTTTAGAGCCCTTTTTGAATATTGGCACCACATTTGCTATGCGCCAGTCCTGCAGAACAGACCCTGTCGCTATAGAGTCACTAAAAATAAGAAATAATGGTTTATCTATTACATTACTTAGTTCTCTTAGTACTCGTGGGTGTATGCCATCCGGACCTGGAGATTTATCTATTTTAATCTTATTTAGCCGGTTTCGCACCTCTTCTTGGGTTAGATTGGTGACTCTTAATATAGGGTTTTCATTGTTTCTTGGGATTTCACCTAGCATTTCATTTTCCACCGTGAATACCGTGGAGAAGAAGGTGTTTAATATGTTAGCTTTTTCCTCGTCATCTACAACCATTCTTTCCTCACTATTTTTTAAGGGGCCTACATTTTCAGTTTTTATTCTTTTACTATTGATATAGTTGAAGAACAGTTTGGGATTAGTTTTACTCTCCTTAGCAATGTGCTTCTCTGTTTCCTTTTTGGCAGCTTTAATTAGTTTTTTAGATAAAGTATTTTTCTCCCTATAGTTTTTTAGAGCTTCAGTGGTGCCATCCTGCTTTAGTAGTGCAAATGCTTTCTTTTTACTGTTAATTGCCTGCCTTACTTCTTTGTTTAGCCACATTGGGTTTTTCCTATTTCTAGTCCTTTTATTCCCACAAGGTATAAACCGCTTACACTGCCTATTTAGGATGTTCTTAAACATTTCCCATTTATTATCTGTATTCTCATTTCTGAGGATATTGTCCCAGTCTACCAGATTAAGGGCATCTCTAAGCTGTTCAAACTTTGCCTTCCTAAAGTTCAATGTTTTTGTGACTCCCTGACAAGTCCCCCTAGTGAAAGACAGGTGAAACTGCACAATATTGTGGTCGCAATTTCCTAAATGCCCAACCACCTGCAGATTTGTTATTCTGTCAGGTCTATTAGATAGTATTAGGTCTAAAAGTGCTGCTCCTCTGGTTGGATTCTGCACCAATTGTGAAAGATAATTTTTCTTGGTTATTAGCAGAAACCTGTTCGAAATGACTTCTCCATGCATTTTATGCATTGGTAAAAGCACTATGATGAAAAGTGTGATATGTTTTCAGGTATCTCCTATACTAATAGAGCCACATGCTCACCGGTTTGCCACATGATGTAGGCCTATGGACTGAACAAGAAACCACCAAAAATTTTAACCAGTCATCGTTCTCACAACACTGAGGACCAGTCATTCGAAATGACTTCTCCATGCATTTTATGCATTGGTAAAAGCACTATGATGAAAAGTGTGATATGTTTTCAGGTATCTCCTATACTAATAGAGCCACATGCTCACCGGTTTGCCACATGATGTAGGCCTATGGACTGAACAAGAAACCACCAAAAATTTTAACCAGTCATCGTTCTCACAACACTGAGGACCAGTCATTCGAAATGACTTCTCCATGCATTTTATGCATTGGTAAAAGCACTATGATGAAAAGTGTGATATGTTTTCAGGTAGCTCCTATACTAATAGAGCCACATGCTCACCGGTTTGCCACATGATGTAGGCCTATGGACTGAACAAGAAACCACCAAAAATTTTAACCAGTCATCGTTCTCACAACACTGAGGACCAGTCATTCGAAATGACTTCTCCATGCATTTTATGCATTGGTAAAAGCACTATGATGAAAAGTGTGATATGTTTTCAGGTATCTCCTATACTAATAGAGCCACATGCTCACCGGTTTGCCACATGATGTAGGCCTATGGACTGAACAAGAAACCACCAAAAATTTTAACCAGTCATCGTTCTCACAACACTGAGGACCAGTCATTCGAAATGACTTCTCCATGCATTTTATGCATTGGTAAAAGCACTATAATGAAAAGTGTGATATGTTTTCAGGTATCTCCTATACTAATAGAGCCACATGCTCACCGGTTTGCCACATGATGTAGGCCTATGGACTGAACAAGAAACCACCAAAAATTTTAACCAGTCATCGTTCTCACAACACTGAGGACCAGTCATTCGAAATGACTTCTCCATGCATTTTATGCATTGGTAAAAGCACTATGATGAAAAGTGTGATATGTTTTCAGGTATCTCCTATACTAATAGAGCCACATGCTCACCGGTTTGCCACATGATGTAGGCCTATGGACTGAACAAGAAACCACCAAAAATTTTAACCAGTCATCGTTCTCACAACACTGAGGACCAGTCATTCGAAATGACTTCTCCATGCATTTTATGCATTGGTAAAAGCACTATGATGAAAAGTGTGATATGTTTTCAGGTATCTCCTATACTAATAGAGCCACATGCTCACCGGTTTGCCACATGATGTAGGCCTATGGACTGAACAAGAAACCACCAAAAATTTTAACCAGTCATCGTTCTCACAACACTGAGGAGCAGTCATTCGAAATGACTTCTCCATGCATTTTATGCATTGGTAAAAGCACTATGATGAAAAGTGTGATATGTTTTCAGGTATCTCCTATACTAATAGAGCCACATGCTCACCGGTTTGCCACATGATGTAGGCCTATGGACTGAACAAGAAACCACCAAAAATTTTAACCAGTCATCGTTCTCACAACACTGAGGACCAGTCATTCGAAATGACTTCTCCATGCATTTTATGCATTGGTAAAAGCACTATGATGAAAAGTGTGATATGTTTTCAGGTATCTCCGATACTAATAGAGCCACATGCTCACCGGTTTGCCACATGATGTAGGCCTATGGACTGAACAAGAAACCACCAAAAATTTTAACCAGTCATCGTTCTCACAACACTGAGGACCAGTCATTCGAAATGACTTCTCCATGCATTTTATGCATTGGTAAAAGCACTATGATGAAAAGTGTGATATGTTTTCAGGTATCTCCTATACTAATAGAGCCACATGCTCACCGGTTTGCCACATGATGTAGGCCTATGGACTGAACAAGAAACCACCAAAAATTTTAACCAGTCATCGTTCTCACAACACTGAGGACCAGTCATTCGAAATGACTTCTCCATGCATTTTATGCATTGGTAAAAGCACTATGATGAATAGTGTGATATGTTTTCAGGTATCTCCTATACTAATAGAGCCACATGCTCACCGGTTTGCCACATGATGTAGGCCTATGGACTGAACAAGAAACCACCAAAAATTTTAACCAGTCATCGTTCTCACAACACTGAGGACCAGTCATTCGAAATGACTTCTCCATGCATTTTATGCATTGGTAAAAGCACTATGATGAAAAGTGTGATATGTTTTCAGGTATCTCCTATACTAATAGAGCCACATGCTCACCGGTTTGCCACATGATGTAGGCCTATGGACTGAACAAGAAACCACCAAAAATTTTAACCAGTCATCGTTCTCACAACACTGAGGACCAGTCATTCGAAATGACTTCTCCATGCATTTTATGCATTGGTAAAAGCACTATGATGAAAAGTGTGATATGTTTTCAGGTATCTCCTATACTAATAGAGCCACATGCTCACCGGTTTGCCACATGATGTAGGCCTATGGACTGAACAAGAAACCACCAAAAATTTTAACAGTCATCGTTCTCACAACACTGAGGACCAGTCATTCGAAATGACTTCTCCATGCATTTTATGCATTGGTAAAAGCACTATGATGAAAAGTGTGATATGTTTTCAGGTATCTCCTATACTAATAGAGCCACATGCTCACCGGTTTGCCACATGATGTAGGCCTATGGACTGAACAAGAAACCACCAAAAATTTTAACCAGTCATCGTTCTCACAACACTGAGGACCAGTCATTCGAAATGACTTCTCCATGCATTTTATGCATTGGTAAAAGCACTATGATGAATAGTGTGATATGTTTTCAGGTATCTCGTATACTAATAGAGCCACATGCTCACCGGTTTGCCACATGATGTAGGCCTATGGACTGAACAAGAAACCACCAAAAATTTTAACCAGTCATCGTTCTCACAACACTGAGGACCAGTCATTCGAAATGACTTCTCCATGCATTTTATGCATTGGTAAAAGCACTATGATGAAAAGTGTGATATGTTTTCAGGTATCTCCTATACTAATAGAGCCACATGCTCACCGGTTTGCCACATGATGTAGGCCTATGGACTGAACAAGAAACCACCAAAAATTTTAACCAGTCATCGTTCTCACAACACTGAGGACCAGTCATTCGAAATGACTTCTCCATGCATTTTATGCATTGGTAAAAGCACTATGATGAAAAGTGTGATATGTTTTCAGGTATCTCCTATACTAATAGAGCCACATGCTCACCGGTTTGCCACATGATGTAGGCCTATGGACTGAACAAGAAACCACCAAAAATTTTAACCAGTCATCGTTCTCACAACACTGAGGACCAGTCATTCGAAATGACTTCTCCATGCATTTTATGCATTGGTAAAAGCACTATGATGAAAAGTGTGATATGTTTTCAGGTATCTCCTATACTAATAGAGCCACATGCTCACCGGTTTGCCACATGATGTAGGCCTATGGACTGAACAAGAAACCACCAAAAATTTTAACCAGTCATCGTTCTCACAACACTGAGGACCAGTCATTCGAAATGACTTCTCCATGCATTTTATGCATTGGTAAAAGCACTATGATGAAAAGTGTGATATGTTTTCAGGTATCTCCTATACTAATAGAGCCACATGCTCACCGGTTTGCCACATGATGTAGGCCTATGGACTGAACAAGAAACCACCAAAAATTTTAACCAGTCATCGTTCTCACAACACTGAGGACCAGTCATTCGAAATGACTTCTCCATGCATTTTATGCATTGGTAAAAGCACTATGATTGAAAAGTGTGATATGTTTTCAGGTATCTCCTATACTAATAGAGCCACATGCTCACCGGTTTGCCACATGATGTAGGCCTATGGACTGAACAAGAAACCACCAAAAATTTTAACCAGTCATCGTTCTCACAACACTGAGGACCAGTCATTCGAAATGACTTCTCCATGCATTTTATGCATTGGTAAAAGCACTATGATGAAAAGTGTGATATGTTTTCAGGTATCTCCTATACTAATAGAGCCACATGCTCACCGGTTTGCCACATGATGTAGGCCTATGGACTGAACAAGAAACCACCAAAAATTTTAACCAGTCATCGTTCTCACAACACTGAGGACCAGTCATTCGAAATGACTTCTCCATGCATTTTATGCATTGGTAAAAGCACTATGATGAAAAGTGTGATATGTTTTCAGGTATCTCCTATACTAATAGAGCCACATGCTCACCGGTTTGCCACATGATGTAGGCCTATGGACTGAACAAGAAACCACCAAAAATTTTAACCAGTCATCGTTCTCACAACACTGAGGACCAGTCATTCGAAATGACTTCTCCATGCATTTTATGCATTGGTAAAAGCACTATGATGAAAAGTGTGATATGTTTTCAGGTATCTCCTATACTAATAGAGCCACATGCTCACCGGTTTGCCACATGATGTAGGCCTATGGACTGAACAAGAAACCACCAAAAATTTTAACCAGTCATCGTTCTCACAACACTGAGGACCAGTCATTCGAAATGACTTCTCCATGCATTTTATGCATTGGTAAAAGCACTATGATGAAAAGTGTGATATGTTTTCAGGTATCTCCTATACTAATAGAGCCACATGCTCACCGGTTTGCCACATGATGTAGGCCTATGGACTGAACAAGAAACCACCAAAAATTTTAACCAGTCATCGTTCTCACAACACTGAGGACCAGTCATTCGAAATGACTTCTCCATGCATTTTATGCATTGGTAAAAGCACTATGATGAAAAGTGTGATATGTTTTCAGGTATCTCCTATACTAATAGAGCCACATGCTCACCGGTTTGCCACATGATGTAGGCCTATGGACTGAACAAGAAACCACCAAAAATTTTAACCAGTCATCGTTCTCACAACACTGAGGACCAGTCATTCGAAATGACTTCTCCATGCATTTTATGCATTGGTAAAAGCACTATGATGAAAAGTGTGATATGTTTTCAGGTATCTCCTATACTAATAGAGCCACATGCTCACCGGTTTGCCACATGATGTAGGCCTATGGACTGAACAAGAAACCACCAAAAATTTTAACCAGTCATCGTTCTCACAACACTGAGGACCAGTCATTCGAAATGACTTCTCCATGCATTTTATGCATTGGTAAAAGCACTATGATGAAAAGTGTGATATGTTTTCAGGTATCTCCTATACTAATAGAGCCACATGCTCACCGGTTTGCCACATGATGTAGGCCTATGGACTGAACAAGAAACCACCAAAAATTTTAACCAGTCATCGTTCTCACAACACTGAGGACCAGTCATTCGAAATGACTTCTCCATGCATTTTATGCATTGGTAAAAGCACTATGATGAAAAGTGTGATATGTTTTCAGGTATCTCCTATACTAATAGAGCCACATGCTCACCGGTTTGCCACATGATGTAGGCCTATGGACTGAACAAGAAACCACCAAAAATTTTAACCAGTCATCGTTCTCACAACACTGAGGACCAGTCATTCGAAATGACTTCTCCATGCATTTTATGCATTGGTAAAAGCACTATGATGAAAAGTGTGATATGTTTTCAGGTATCTCCTATACTAATAGAGCCACATGCTCACCGGTTTGCCACATGATGTAGGCCTATGGACTGAACAAGAAACCACCAAAAATTTTAACCAGTCATCGTTCTCACAACACTGAGGACCAGTCATTCGAAATGACTTCTCCATGCATTTTATGCATTGGTAAAAGCACTATGATGAAAAGTGTGATATGTTTTCAGGTATCTCCTATACTAATAGAGCCACATGCTCACCGGTTTGCCACATGATGTAGGCCTATGGACTGAACAAGAAACCACCAAAAATTTTAACCAGTCATCGTTCTCACAACACTGAGGACCAGTCATTCGAAATGACTTCTCCATGCATTTTATGCATTGGTAAAAGCACTATGATGAAAAGTGTGATATGTTTTCAGGTATCTCCTATACTAATAGAGCCACATGCTCACCGGTTTGCCACATGATGTAGGCCTATGGACTGAACAAGAAACCACCAAAAATTTTAACCAGTCATCGTTCTCACAACACTGAGGACCAGTCATTCGAAATGACTTCTCCATGCATTTTATGCATTGGTAAAAGCACTATGATGAAAAGTGTGATATGTTTTCAGGTATCTCCTATACTAATAGAGCCACATGCTCACCGGTTTGCCACATGATGTAGGCCTATGGACTGAACAAGAAACCACCAAAAATTTTAACCAGTCATCGTTCTCACAACACTGAGGACCAGTCATTCGAAATGACTTCTCCATGCATTTTATGCATTGGTAAAAGCACTATGATGAAAAGTGTGATATGTTTTCAGGTATCTCCTATACTAATAGAGCCACATGCTCACCGGTTTGCCACATGATGTAGGCCTATGGACTGAACAAGAAACCACCAAAAATTTTAACCAGTCATCGTTCTCACAACACTGAGGACCAGTCATTCGAAATGACTTCTCCATGCATTTTATGCATTGGTAAAAGCACTATGATGAAAAGTGTGATATGTTTTCAGGTATCTCCTATACTAATAGAGCCACATGCTCACCGGTTTGCCACATGATGTAGGCCTATGGACTGAACAAGAAACCACCAAAAATTTTAACCAGTCATCGTTCTCACAACACTGAGGACCAGTCATTCGAAATGACTTCTCCATGCATTTTATGCATTGGTAAAAGCACTATGATGAAAAGTGTGATATGTTTTCAGGTATCTCCTATACTAATAGAGCCACATGCTCACCGGTTTGCCACATGATGTAGGCCTATGGACTGAACAAGAAACCACCAAAAATTTTAACCAGTCATCGTTCTCACAACACTGAGGACCAGTCATTCGAAATGACTTCTCCATGCATTTTATGCATTGGTAAAAGCACTATGATGAAAAGTGTGATATGTTTTCAGGTATCTCCTATACTAATAGAGCCACATGCTCACCGGTTTGCCACATGATGTAGGCCTATGGACTGAACAAGAAACCACCAAAAATTTTAACCAGTCATCGTTCTCACAACACTGAGGACCAGTCATTCGAAATGACTTCTCCATGCATTTTATGCATTGGTAAAAGCACTATGATGAAAAGTGTGATATGTTTTCAGGTATCTCCTATACTAATAGAGCCACATGCTCACCGGTTTGCCACATGATGTAGGCCTATGGACTGAACAAGAAACCACCAAAAATTTTAACCAGTCATCGTTCTCACAACACTGAGGACCAGTCATTCGAAATGACTTCTCCATGCATTTTATGCATTGGTAAAAGCACTATGATGAAAAGTGTGATATGTTTTCAGGTATCTCCTATACTAATAGAGCCACATGCTCACCGGTTTGCCACATGATGTAGGCCTATGGACTGAACAAGAAACCACCAAAAATTTTAACCAGTCATCGTTCTCACAACACTGAGGACCAGTCATTCGAAATGACTTCTCCATGCATTTTATGCATTGGTAAAAGCACTATGATGAAAAGTGTGATATGTTTTCAGGTATCTCCTATACTAATAGAGCCACATGCTCACCGGTTTGCCACATGATGTAGGCCTATGGACTGAACAAGAAACCACCAAAAATTTTAACCAGTCATCGTTCTCACAACACTGAGGACCAGTCATTCGAAATGACTTCTCCATGCATTTTATGCATTGGTAAAAGCACTATGATGAAAAGTGTGATATGTTTTCAGGTATCTCCTATACTAATAGAGCCACATGCTCACCGGTTTGCCACATGATGTAGGCCTATGGACTGAACAAGAAACCACCAAAAATTTTAACCAGTCATCGTTCTCACAACACTGAGGACCAGTCATTCGAAATGACTTCTCCATGCATTTTATGCATTGGTAAAAGCACTATGATGAAAAGTGTGATATGTTTTCAGGTATCTCCTATACTAATAGAGCCACATGCTCACCGGTTTGCCACATGATGTAGGCCTATGGACTGAACAAGAAACCACCAAAAATTTTAACCAGTCATCGTTCTCACAACACTGAGGACCAGTCATTCGAAATGACTTCTCCATGCATTTTATGCATTGGTAAAAGCACTATGATGAAAAGTGTGATATGTTTTCAGGTATCTCCTATACTAATAGAGCCACATGCTCACCGGTTTGCCACATGATGTAGGCCTATGGACTGAACAAGAAACCACCAAAAATTTTAACCAGTCATCGTTCTCACAACACTGAGGACCAGTCATTCGAAATGACTTCTCCATGCATTTTATGCATTGGTAAAAGCACTATGATGAAAAGTGTGATATGTTTTCAGGTATCTCCTATACTAATAGAGCCACATGCTCACCGGTTTGCCACATGATGTAGGCCTATGGACTGAACAAGAAACCACCAAAAATTTTAACCAGTCATCGTTCTCACAACACTGAGGACCAGTCATTCGAAATGACTTCTCCATGCATTTTATGCATTGGTAAAAGCACTATGATGAAAAGTGTGATATGTTTTCAGGTATCTCCTATACTAATAGAGCCACATGCTCACCGGTTTGCCACATGATGTAGGCCTATGGACTGAACAAGAAACCACCAAAAATTTTAACCAGTCATCGTTCTCACAACACTGAGGACCAGTCATTCGAAATGACTTCTCCATGCATTTTATGCATTGGTAAAAGCACTATGATGAAAAGTGTGATATGTTTTCAGGTATCTCCTATACTAATAGAGCCACATGCTCACCGGTTTGCCACATGATGTAGGCCTATGGACTGAACAAGAAACCACCAAAAATTTTAACCAGTCATCGTTCTCACAACACTGAGGACCAGTCATTCGAAATGACTTCTCCATGCATTTTATGCATTGGTAAAAGCACTATGATGAAAAGTGTGATATGTTTTCAGGTATCTCCTATACTAATAGAGCCACATGCTCACCGGTTTGCCACATGATGTAGGCCTATGGACTGAACAAGAAACCACCAAAAATTTTAACCAGTCATCGTTCTCACAACACTGAGGACCAGTCATTCGAAATGACTTCTCCATGCATTTTATGCATTGGTAAAAGCACTATGATGAAAAGTGTGATATGTTTTCAGGTATCTCCTATACTAATAGAGCCACATGCTCACCGGTTTGCCACATGATGTAGGCCTATGGACTGAACAAGAAACCACCAAAAATTTTAACCAGTCATCGTTCTCACAACACTGAGGACCAGTCATTCGAAATGACTTCTCCATGCATTTTATGCATTGGTAAAAGCACTATGATGAAAAGTGTGATATGTTTTCAGGTATCTCCTATACTAATAGAGCCACATGCTCACCGGTTTGCCACATGATGTAGGCCTATGGACTGAACAAGAAACCACCAAAAATTTTAACCAGTCATCGTTCTCACAACACTGAGGACCAGTCATTCGAAATGACTTCTCCATGCATTTTATGCATTGGTAAAAGCACTATGATGAAAAGTGTGATATGTTTTCAGGTATCTCCTATACTAATAGAGCCACATGCTCACCGGTTTGCCACATGATGTAGGCCTATGGACTGAACAAGAAACCACCAAAAATTTTAACCAGTCATCGTTCTCACAACACTGAGGACCAGTCATTCGAAATGACTTCTCCATGCATTTTATGCATTGGTAAAAGCACTATGATGAAAAGTGTGATATGTTTTCAGGTATCTCCTATACTAATAGAGCCACATGCTCACCGGTTTGCCACATGATGTAGGCCTATGGACTGAACAAGAAACCACCAAAAATTTTAACCAGTCATCGTTCTCACAACACTGAGGACCAGTCATTCGAAATGACTTCTCCATGCATTTTATGCATTGGTAAAAGCACTATGATTGAAAAGTGTGATATGTTTTCAGGTATCTCCTATACTAATAGAGCCACATGCTCACCGGTTTGCCACATGATGTAGGCCTATGGACTGAACAAGAAACCACCAAAAATTTTAACCAGTCATCGTTCTCACAACACTGAGGACCAGTCATTCGAAATGACTTCTCCATGCATTTTATGCATTGGTAAAAGCACTATGATGAAAAGTGTGATATGTTTTCAGGTATCTCCTATACTAATAGAGCCACATGCTCACCGGTTTGCCACATGATGTAGGCCTATGGACTGAACAAGAAACCACCAAAAATTTTAACCAGTCATCGTTCTCACAACACTGAGGACCAGTCATTCGAAATGACTTCTCCATGCATTTTATGCATTGGTAAAAAGCACTATGATTGAAAAGTGTGATATGTTT